>NW_027227937.1:0-59546 GCF_037783145.1 Equus przewalskii | reverse complement strand
ACCACATTCCGGACACGCCTGAACCACCGGCTCGACCCGCCGGAACGACCGCTGGACATGCAAAATCACCTGCCGGCTACCCCAAACACCTGGCGACCCTGCGAAATCACCGCCGGGAATCCCGAACCACCTCACGACATGCCAAAACCACGTGCCAATGACCCGGAAGCACCTGCAGAGCACGCCGAACCACCTGCTCGACTCGCCAGAACCACTGCCGGACACGCAAAAATCACCTGCCGGCTACGCGCACAACCATGGGGGAACTTCGGAATCACCTGCCGGGCTTGCTGAACCACCTGCCGGTCATGCCAAAATCACCTGCCAACTACGCCAGTACCACTTGGCGGACACTGGAAACACCTGTAAGGCAGGCCGGAACCACATCTCAGACGTGCCAGAACCATGTTCATGAGATGCTGGAACCACACCCGAACAGACGGAAAACACCTGCCAGACCCGTCTGAACAACCTGCCGAGCACGCCGGAGCCACCTGCTCGACTCACCGGAACCACCTCACCTGACATGCCCAAATCACCAGCCGGGTATGCCAGAACCACTTGGCGGACACTCCGGAATCATCTGCCGGACATGCCGGAACCAGCTCTCAGACACACCAGAACCACGTGCCGGAGACGCACGGAAGCACCTGCCGAGCATGCCGGAGCCACCTGCTCGAACTCGCCAGAAACACCTGCCGGACACGCCAGAATCACCTGCCGGGTACGCCAGAACCACCTGGCGGACACTGCGGAAACCACCTGCAGCGCATGCCGGAACCACCTCTCAGACGTGCCGGAAGCACGTGCCGGACACGCCGAATCACCCCGGACAGACCAGAACCACCTGCCGAGCACGCCGGAGCCACCTGTCGACTCGCTGGAACCACCTGCCGGACAGGCCAATATCAACTGCTGGCTATGCCAAAACCACCTGGGGGACGGTCCGGAATCGGCCTGCCAGCCATGGCGGAACCACCTCTCAGACGTACCAGAACCACCTGCCGGAGAAGCTGGAAGCACGTCCTGGACAGTCTGGAACCACCTGCCGGCCAAGCCTGAACCACCTGCCAAGCACAACGGAACAACCTGCCAGACACGCCAAAATCACCTGCGTGTTATGCCAGAAACACTTGGAGGACTCTCTGGGATGACCTGCCGGGCATGCCGGAACCACCTCTCAGACGTGCCAGAAGCCATGGCGACAGTCCGGAATCACCTGTGGGCATGCGCAACCACCTCTGAGACGTACCAGAACCACATGCCGTGCAGGCTGGAACCACCTACCGGACAGACCGGAATCACCTTTCGGGCATGCAGAACCACCTGTGAGATGTCCCAAACACGTGCCGGAGACGCCGGAAGCACCTGCCAAGCACGTTGGAACCACCTGCTCAACTCGCCCTGAACCACCTGCCGGACATGCCAAAATCACCTGCCGACTATGCCAGAACCACTTCGGCGGACACTCCGGAATCACTTGCCGGGCATGCCGGAACCACCTATCAGACATCCCAGAACCCCGTGCCAATAACCCGGAAGCACCAGCCGAGCACGCCGGAACCACCTGCTGGACTGCCAGAACCACCTGCCGATCACGCAAAAATCACCTGCCGGCTACGCCACAACCAGCTGGTGAACACTTGGAATCACCTGCCAGGCTTGCTGGAACCACCTGCCAGTCATGCCAAAATCACCTGCCAACTCCGCAGAACCGCTTGGCGGACACTGCGAAACACCTGTCGGGCCAGCTGGAACCCACCTCTGAACGTGCCAGAAACGTGTTCATGAGATGCTGGAACCACACCCCGAACAGACGGATACCACCTGCCAGAACCGCCTGAACCACCTGCTGAGCACGCCGGAACCACCTGCTCGACTCACCGGTACCACCTCCCTGACACGCCAAAATCACCTGCTGGGTATGCCAGAACCACTTGGCGGCACTCCGAAATAATCTGCCGGACATGCCGAAACCAGCTCTCAGACACACCAGAACCAAGTGCCAGAGACGCCGGAAGCACCTGCCGAGCATGCCGGAGCCACCTGCTCGACCGCCAGAAACACCTGCCGGACACACCAAAATCACCTGCCGGGTACGCCAGAACCACCTGGCGGACACTCCGGAATCACCTGCCGCGCATGACGGAACCACCTCTCAGACGTGCCGGAAGCACGTGCAACACGCCGAAACACCTACCGGACAGACCGGAACCACCTGCCAAGAACGCCGGAGCCACCTGTTCGACTCGCTGGAACCACCTGCCGGACAGGCCAATATCAACTGCTGGCTATGCCAGAACCACCTGGGGGACAGTCGGGATCACCTGCCAGGCATGGCGGAACCACCTCTCAGCGTACCAGAACCACCTGCCGGAGAAGCTGGAAACACGTCCTGGACAGACTGGAACCACGTGACGGCCATGCCTGAACCACCTGCCGAGCACGGCGGAACCACCTGCCGGACACGCCAAAATCACCTGCGGGCTACGCCAGAACCACTTGGACGACTCTCCGAAATGACCTGCCGGGCATGTCGGAACCACCTCTCAGACGTGCCAGAAGCACGTGGCGGACAGTACGGAATCACCTGTTGGGCATACGCAACCACCTCTGACACGTACCAGAACCACGTGCCGTGCACGCCGGAACCACCTACCGGACAGACCGGAATCAACTTTTGGGCATGCCGGAACCACCAGTCAGATGTGCCAGAAACACGTGCCGGAGACGCCGGAAGCACCTGCCGAGCACGTCGCAACCACCTGCTCAACTCGCCTGAACCACCTGCCGGACACGCCAAAATCACCTGCCCGCTACACCAGCACCACTTCGGGGACAAGCCGGAATCACGTGAGGGGCATGCCGGCACAGCCTCTCAGACTGAACCTCGTGCCGGACACCACAGAACCACCTGCCGGACAGACCGAACCACCTGCCGGACACGCCGGAACCACCGGCTCGACCCGCCGGAACGACCGCTGGACATGCAAAATCACCTGCCGGCTACGCCGGAAACACTCGGCGAACACTCCGGAATCACCTGCCGGGCATGCCGGAACCACCTCTCAGATATGCCAGAACCACGTGCCAATGACCCCGGAAGCACCTGCCGAGCACGCCGAACCACCTGCTCGACTCGCCAGAACCACCTGCCGGACACGCAAAAATCACCTGCCGGCTACGCCACAACCAGTTGGGGAACACTTCGGAATCACCTGCCGGGCTTGCTGGAACCACCTGCCGGTCATGCCAAAATCACCTGCCAACTACGCCAGTACCCACTTGGCGGACACTGTGGAAACACCTGTCGGGCCGGCCGGAACCACATCTCAGACGTGCCAGAACCATGTGCATGAGATGCTGGAACCACACCCCGAACAGACGGAAAACACCTGCCAGACCCGTCTGAACAACCTGCCGAGCACGCCGGAGCCACCTGCTCGACTCGCCGGAACCACCTACCTGACATGCCCAAATCACCAGCCGGGTATGCCAGAACCACTTGGCGGACACTCCGGAATCATCTGCCGGACATGCCGGAACCAGCTCTCAGACACACCAGAACCACGTGCCGGAGACGCCGGAAGCACCTGCCGAGCATGCCGGAGCCACCTGCTCGACTCGCCAGAAACACCTGCCGGACACGCCAAAATCACCTGCCGGGTACGCCAGAACCACCTGGCGGACACTCCGAAACCACCTGTCGCGCATGCCGGAACCACCTCTCAGACGTGCCGGAAGCACGTGCCGGACACGCCGGAATGCACCTACCGGACAGACCGGAACCACCTGCCGAGCACGCCGAAGCCGCCTGTTCGACTCGCTGGAACCACCTGCCGGACAGGCCAATATCGAACTGCTGGCTATGCCAGAACCACCTGGGGGACGGTCCGGAATCACCTGCCAGCCATGGCGGAACCACCTCTCAGACGTCCCAGAACCACCTGCCGGAGAAGCTGGAAACACGTCCTGGACAGTCTGGAACCACCTGCCGGCCAAGCCTGAACCACCTGCCAAGCACAACGGAACAACCTGCCAGACACGCCAAAATCACCTGCGTGTTATGCCAAACCACTTGGAGGAGCTCTCTGGGATGACCTGCCGGGCATGCCGAGAACCACCTCTCAGACGTGCCAGAACCATGTGGCGGACAGTCCGAATCACCTGTTGGGCATGCGCAACCACCTCTGAGGCGTACCAGAACCACATGCCGTGCAGGCTGGAACCACCTACCGGACAGACCGGAATCACCTTCGGGCATGCCGGAACCACCTGTCAGATGTGCCCAGAAACACGTCCCGGAGACGCCGGAAGCACCTGCCAAGCACGTTGGAACCACCTGCTCAACTCGCCTGAACCACCTGCCGGACATGCCAAAATCACCTGCCGACTATGCCAGAACCACTTGGCGAACACTGGAATCACTTGCCGGGCATGCAGGAACCACCTCTCAGACATGCCAGAACCCCGTGCCAATGACCCCGGAAGCACCAGCCGAGCACGCCGGAACCACCTGCTCGACTCGCCAGAACCACCTGCCGATCACGCAAAATCACCTGCCGGCTACGCCACAACCAGTTGGTGAACACTTTGGAATCACCTGCCAGGCTTGCTGGAACCACCTGCCAGTCATGCCAAAATCACCTGCCAACTCCGCCAGAACCGCTTGGCGGACACTGCGGAAACACCTGTCGGGCCGAGCTCGAACCACATATCAGACGTGCCAGAAACGTGTTCATGAGATGCTGGAACCACACCCCGAACAGACGGATACCACCCTGCCAAAACCGCCTGAACCACCTGCTAGAGCACCGCCGGAACCACCTGCTCGACTCACCGGTGCACCTCCCTGACACGCCAAAATCACCTGCTTAGGTGTATGCCAGAACCACTTCCGGGAGGCACTCCGGAATCATGCTGCCGGACATGCCGGAACCAGCTCTCAGACACACCGAAAGCAGCAACCGTGCCCCAGCGAGACGCACGACAGCCTGCCAGGAAGCATGCCGGAGCCACCTTGCTCAGACTCACGCCAGAAACACCTGCGACAGCCCCGTTCACAAATCACCTGCCGGGTATGCCAGAACCACCTGGCGGACACTCCGAAACCACCTGCGCGCACTGCCGGAACCACCTCTGGGGCGTGCCGTTTGCAAGACCCATGCCATGGCACTGCCCGAATCCCCTGCCGGACAGACGAAGCCCCTCAGAGCCACGCCGGAGCCACCTGCTCGAACTCGCTGGAAGCCACCTGCCGGACCCGCAAGTGTACTTGCTTGGGCTATGCCAGAACCACCTGGGGGACACTCCCGTGGGGTCACCTTCCAGCCATGGCCGAGCCCACCTCTGGGCGTACCGGAACCCACCTGCCCGAGACCTCAAAAGTGCGCCTGACAGCTTGGAAACACGTACGGCCATGGCTCGAACAGGCCCTGCCTCCAAGCACGGCGGAACCACCTGCAGAGACACACCTAAATCACCCTGCGGGCTTCGCCAAGACACTCCACTTACGCGCTCCGAAATGACCTGCCGGGCATGTTGAGAACCACCTCTCAGACGTGCCAAACACCGTGGCGGGTCAGTGCGAGATCACCTCGTTGGGCATCCGCAACCACCTCTGAGACGTACCAAACCACGTGCCGTGCACGCCGGAACCACCTACCGGACAGACCGGAATCAACTCTGGGCATGCAGAGAACCACCATCGGGATCCCCAAACACGTGCCGGAGACGCCGGGAAGCACCTGCCGAGCACGTCGCGACCACCTGCTGAACCGCCTAGAACCACCTGCCGGACACGCCAAAATCACCTGCCCGCTACACCAGCACCACTTCGGGGACAGGCCGGAATCACGTGAGGGGCATGCCGGCACAGCCTCTCAGACTGAACCTCGTGCCGGACACCACAGAACCACCTGCCGGACAGACCGGAACCACCTGCCGGACACGCCGGAACCACCGGCTCGACCCCGCCGGAACGACCGCTGGACATGCAAAATCACCTGCCGGCTACGCCGGAAACACTTGGCGAACACTCCGGAATCACCTGCCGGGCATCCCGGAACCACCTCTCAGATATGCCAGAACCACGTGCCAATGACCCCGGAAGCACCTGCCGAGCACGCCGGAACCACCTGCTCGACTCGCCAGAACCACCTGCCGGACACGCAAAAATCACCTGCCGGCTACGCCACAACCAGTTGGGGAACACTTCGGAATCACCTGCCGGGCTTGCTGGAACCACCTGCCGGTCATGCCAAAATCACCTGCCAACTACGCCAGTACCACTTGGCGGACACTGTGGAAACACCTGTCAGGCCGGCCGGAACCACATCTCAGACGTCCCAGAACCATGTGCATGAGATGCTGGAACCACACCCCGAGCAGACGGAAAACACCTGCAGACCCGTCTGAACAACCTGCCGAGCACGCCGGAGCCACCTGCTCGACTCGCCGGAACCACCTCCTGACATCCCAAAATCCCCAGCCGGGTATGCCAGAACCACTTGGCGGACACTCCGGAATCGTCTGCCGGACATGCCGAACCAGCTCTCAGACACACCAGAACCACGTGCCGGAGACGCCGGAAGCACCTGCCGAGCATGCCGGAGCCACCTGTTCGACTCGCCAGAAACACCTGCCGGACACGCCAAAATCACCTGCCGGGTACGCCAGAACCACCTGGCGGACACTTCAGAAATCACCTGTCGCGCATGCCGGAACCACCTCTCAGACGTGCCGGAAGCACGTGCCGGACACGCCGGAATCACACCCGACAGACCGGAACCACCTGCCGAGCACGCCGGAGCCACCTGTTCGACTCGCTGGAACCACCTGCCGGACAGGCCAATATCAACTGCTGGCTATGCCAGAACCACCTGGGGGACGGTCCGGAATCACCTGCCAGCCATGGCAGAACCACCTCTCAGACGTACCAGAACCACCTGCCGGAGAAGCTGGAAACACGTCCTGGACAGTCTGGAACCACCTGCCGGCCAAGCCTGAACCACCTGCCAAGCACAACGGAACAACCTGCCAGACCCGCCAAAATCACCTGCGTGTTATGCCAGAACCACTTGGAGGACTCTCTGGGATGACCTGCCGGGCATGCCGGAACCACCTCTCAGACGTGCCAGAGACCATGTGGCGGACAGTCCGGAATCACCTGTTGGGCATGCGCAACCACCTCTGAGACGTACCAGAACCACATGCCGTGCCGGCTGGAACCACCTACCGACAGACCGGAATCACCTTCGGGCATGCCGGAAACCACCTGTCAGATGTGCCAGAAACACGTGCCGGAGACGCCGGAAGCACCTGCCAAGCCCGTTGGAACCACCTGCTAACTCGCCTGAACCACCTGCCGGACATGCCAAAATCACCTGCCGAGCTCTGCCAGAACCCACTTGGCAAACACTCCGGAATCACTTGCCGGGGCATGCCGAACCACCTCTCAGACATCGCCAGACCCCCGTCCCCAATGGCCCCGGAAGCACCAGCCGAGCACGCCGGAACCACCTGCTCGACTCGCCAGAACCACCTGCCGATCACGCAAAAATCACCTGCCGGCTACGCCACAACCAGTTGGTGAACACTTTCGGAATCACCTGCCAGGCTTGCTGGAACCACCTGCCAGTCATGCCAAAATCACCTGCCAACTACGCCAGAACCGCTTGGCGGACACTGCGGAAACACCCTCGGGCCGGCTGGAACCACATCTCAGACGTGCCAGAAACGTGTTCATGAGATGCTGGAACCACGCCCCGAACAGACGGATACCACCTGCCAGAACCGCCTGAACAACCTGCTGAGCACGCCGGAACCACCTGCTCGACTCGCCGGTACACCTGCCTGACACGCCAAAATCACCTGCTGGCTATGCAGAACCACTTGGCGGACACTCCGGAATCATCTGCCGGACATGCCGGAACCAGCTCTCAGACACACCAGAACCACGTGCCGGAGACGCCGGAAGCACCTGCCGAGCAGGCCGGAGCCACCTGCTCGACTCGCCAGAAACACCTGCGACACGCCAAAATCACCTGCCGGGTACGCCAGAACCACCTGGCGGACACTCCGAGATCACCTGCTCGCGCATGCCGGAACCACCTCTCAGACGTGCCGGAAGACCGTGCAGGCAGCCGCACCGGACAGACCGGAACCACCTGCCGAGCACGCCGGAGCCACCTGTTCGACTCGCGCCCTCCGGAATCACCTGCCGGACAGCCAGAACCACCTGGCGGACGCTCCGAAATCACCTGCCGCGCATGGCGGAACCACCTCTCAGACGTACCAGAACCCCGTCCCTGGACACCAGCGAGCTCGCCTGCCGACTCAGCCAAACCACCTGCGCGCACGCAAGAACACCTGCGGCTCTCACACGGCCATTGAACTGCTGGCTATGCCAAACCACCTGGACCGTCCGGAATCACCTGCCAGCCATCGGAACCACCTCTCAGACGTACCAGAACCACCTGCCGGAGAAGCTGGAAACACGTCCTGGACAGTCTGGAACCACCTGCCGGCCAAGCCTGAACCACCTGCCAAGCACAACGGAACAACCTGCCAGACACGCCAAAATCACCTGCGTGTTATGCCAGAACCACTTGGAGGCTTCTGGGGAGACCTGCCGGGCATGCCGGAACCACCTCTCAGACGTGCCAGACCATGTGGCGGACAGTCCGGAATCACCTGTTGGGCATGCGCAACCACCTCTGAGACGTACCAGAACCACATGCCGTGCAGGCTGGAACCACCTACCGGACAGACCGGAATCACCTTTCGGGCATGCCGGAACCACCTGTCAGATGTGCCAGAAACACGTGCCGGAGACGCCGAAGCACCTGCCAAGCACGTTGGAACCACCTGCTCAACTCGCCTGAACCACCTGCCGGACATGCCAAAATCACCTGCCGACTATGCCAGAACCACTTGGCGAACACTCCGGAATCACTTGCCGGGCATGCAGGAACCACCTCTCCGACATGCCAGAACCCCGTGCCAATGACCCCGGAAGCACCAGCCGAGCACGCCGGAACCACCTGCTCGACTCGCCAGAACCACCTCCCGATCACGCAAAAATCACCTGCCGGCTACGCCACAACCAGTTGGTGAACACTTCGGAATCACCTGCCGGGCTTGCTGGAACCACCTGCCAGTCATGCCAAAATCACCTGCCAACTACGCCAGTACCACTTGGCGGACACTGCGGAAACACCTGTCGGGCCGGCCGGAACCACATCTCAGACGTGCCAGAACCGTGTGCATGAGATGCTGGAACCACACCCCGAACAGACGGAAAACACCTGCCAGACCCGTCTGAACAACCTGCCGAGCACGCCGGAACCACCTGCTCGACTCGCCGTAACCACCTACCTGACAGGCCCAAATCACCAGCCGGGTATGCCAGAACCACTTGGCGGACACTCCGGAATCATCTGCCGGACATGCCGGAACCAGCTCTCAGACACACCAGAACCACGTGCCGGAGACGCCGGAAGCACCTGCCGAGCATGCCGGAGCCACCTGCTCGACTCGCCAGAAACACCTGCCGGACACGCCAAAATCACCTGCCGGGTACGCCAGAACCACCTGGCGGACACTCCGAAATCACCTGTCGCGCATGCCGGAACCACCTCTCAGACGTGCCGGAAGCACGTGCCTGACACTCCGGAATCACCTACCGGAAAGACCGGAACCACCTGCCGAGCACGCCGGAGCCACCTGTTCGACTCGCTGGAACCACCTGCCGGACAGGCCAATATTAACTGCTGGCTATGCCAGAACCACCTGGGGGACGGTCCGGAATCACCTGCCAGCCATGGCGGAACCACCTCTCAGACGTACCAGAACCACCTGCCGGAGAAGCTGGAAACACGTCCTGGACAGTCTGGAACCACCTGCCGGCCAAGCCTGAACCACCTGCCAAGCACAACGGAACAACCTGCCAGACACGCCAAAATCACCTGCGTGTTATGCCAGAACCACTTGGAGGACTCTCTGGGATGACCTGCCGGGCATGCCGGAACCACCTCTCAGACGTGCCAGAACCATGTGGCGGACAGTCCGGAATCACCTGTTGGGCATGCGCAACCACCTCTGAGACGTACCAGAACCACATGCCGTGCAGGCTGGAACCACCTACCGGACAGACCGGAATCACCTCTTCGGGCATGCCGGAACCACCTGTCGGCTTTGCCAGAAACACGTGCCGGAGACGCCGGAAGCACCTGCCGAGCACGTTGGAACCACCTGCTCAACTCGCCTGAACCACCTGCCGGACATGCCAAAATCATCTGCAGACTATGCCAGACCCACTTGGCGAACACTCCAGAATCACTTGCCGGGCATGCAGGAACCACCTCTCAGACATGCCAGAACCCCGTGCCAATGACCCCGGAAGCACCAGCCGAGCACGCCGGAGCCACCTGTTCGACTCGCTGGAACCACCTGCCGGACAGGCCCATATCAACTGCTGGCTATGCCAGAACCACCTGGGGGACAGTACGGGATCACCTGCCAGCCATGGCGGAACCACCTCTCAGACGTACCAGAACCACCTGCCGGAGAAGCTGGAAACACGTCCTGGACAGACTGGAACCACGTGACGGCCATGCCTGAACCACCTGCCGAGCACGGCGGAACCACCTGCTGGACACGCCAAAATCACCTGCGGGCTACGCCAGAACCACTTGGACGACTCTCCGAAATGACCTGCCGGGCATGTTGGAACCACCTCTCAGACGTGCCTGAAGCACGTGGCGGACAGTCCGGAATCACCTGTTGGGCATACGCAACCACCTCTGACACGTACCAGAACCACGTGCCGTGCACGCCGGAACCACCTACCGGACAGACCGGAATCAACTTTTGGGCATGCCGGAACCACCAGTCAGATGTGCCAGAAACACGTGCCGGAGACGCCGGAAGCACCTGCCGAGCACGTCGCAACCACCTGCTCAACTCGCCTGAACCACCTGCCCGACACGCCAAAATCACCTGCCCGCTACACCAGCACCACTTCGGGGACAAGCCGGAATCACGTGAGGGGCATGCCGGCACAGCCTCTCAGACTGAACCTCGTGCCGGACACCACAGAACCACCTGCCGGACAGACCGGAACCACCTGCCGGACACGCCGGAACCACCGGCTCGACCCGCCGGAACGGCCGCTGGACATGCAAAATCACCTGCCGGCTACGCCGGAAACACTTGGCGAACACTCCGGAATCACCTGCCGGGCATGCCGGAACCACCTCTCAGATATGCCAGAACCACGTGCCAATGACCCCGGAAGCACCTGCCGAGCACGCCGGAACCACCTGCTCGACTCGCCAGAACCACCTGCCGGACACGCAAAAATCACCTGCCGGCTACGCAACAACCAGTTGGGGAACACTTCGGAATCACCTGCCGGGCTTGCTGGAACCACCTGCCAGTCATGCCAAAATCACCTGCCAACTACGCCAGTACCACTTGGCGGACACTGTGGAAACACCTGTCGGGCAGGCCGGAACCACATCTCAGACGTGCCAGAACCATGTGCATGAGATGCTGGAACCACACCCCGAACAGACGGAAAACACCTGCCAGAACCGCCTGAACCACCTGCTGAGCACGCCGGAACCACCTGCTCGACTCACCGGTACCACCTCCCTGACAGGCCAAAATCACCTGCTGGGTATGCCAGAACCACTTGGCGGACACCCCGGAATCATCTGCCGGACATGCCGGAACCAGCTCTCAGACACACCAGAACCACGTGCCAGAGACGCCAGGAGCACCTGCCGAGCATGCCGGAGCCACCTGCTCGACTCGCCAGAAACACCTGCCGGACACGCCAAAATCACCTGCCGGGTAGGCCAGAACCACCTGGCGGACACTACGGAATCACCTGCCGCACATGCCGGAACCACCTCTCAGACGTGCGGGAAGGACGTGGCGGACAGTCCGGAATGAATTGCCGGGCATGCAGGAACCACCTCTCAGACATGCCAGAACCACCTGCCAATGACCCCGGAAGCACCAGCCGAGCACGCTGGAACCACCTGCTCGACTCGCCAGAACCACCTGCCGATAACGCAAAAATCACTTGCCGGCTACGCCACAACCAGTTGGTGAACACTTTGGAATCACCTGCCAGGCTTGCTGGAACCACCTGCCGGTCATGCCAAAATCACCTGCCAACTATGCCAGAACCGCTTGGCGGACACTGCGGAAACACCTGTCGGGCCGGCTGGAACCACATCTCAGACGTGCCAGAAACGTGTTCATGAGATGCTGGAACCACAGCCCGAACAGACGGATACCACCTGCCAGAACCGCCTGAACCACCTGCTGAGCACGCCGGAACCACCTGCTCGACTCACCGGTACCACCTCCCTGACACGCCAAAATCACCTGCTGGGTATGCCAGAACCACTTGGCGGACACTCCGGAATCATCTGCCGGACATGCCAGAACCAGCTCTCAGACACACCAGAACCACGTGCCGGAGACGCCGGAAGCACCTGCCGAGCATGCCGGAGCCACCTGCTCGACTCGCCAGAAACACCTGCCGGACACGCCAAAATCACCTGCCGGGTACGCCAGAACCACCTGGCGGACACTCCGAAATCACCTGTCGCGCATGCCGGAACCACCTCTCAGACGTGCCGGAAGCACGTGCCAAGACCCCGGAAGCACCTGCCGAGCACGCCGGAACCACCTGCTCGACTCGCTGGAACCACCTGCCGATCACGCCAATATCACCTGCCGGCTACGCCAGAACCAGCTGGTGAACGGTCCGGAATCACCTGCAATCCTTGCTGGAACCACCTGCCAGACATGCCAAAATCACCTGCCGACTACGCCAGAACCGCTTGGCGGACACTCCGGAAACACCTGTCGGCCGGCTGGAACCACCTCTGAGACGTGCCAGAAACGTGCATGAGATGCTGGAACCACCTCCCGAACAGACGGAACCACCTGCCGGAACCGCCTGAACCACCTGCTGAGCACGCCGGAACCACCTGCTCCACCCGCCAGAAACACTTGCCGGACACGCCGAAATCACCTGCCGGGTATGCCAGAAGCACGTGGCGGACACTCCGGAATCACCTGTCGGGCATACGGAACCACCTCTGACACGTACCAGAAGCACGTGCCAGGCACGCCGGAACCACCTACCGGACAGACCGGAATCAACTTTTGGGCATGCCGGAACCACCAGTCAGATGTGCCAGAAACACGTGCCGGAGACGCCGGAAGCACCCTCCGAGCACGTCGCAACCACCTGCTCAACTCGCCTGAACCACCTGCCGGACACGCCAAAATCACCTGCCCGCTACACCAGCACCACTTCGGGGACAAGCCGGAATCACGTGAGGGGCATGCCGGCACAGCCTCTCAGACTGAACCTCGTGCCGGACACCACAGAACCACCTGCCGGACAGACCGGAACCACCTGCCGGACACGCCGGAACCACCGGCTCGACCCGCCGGAACGACCGCTGGACATGCAAAATCACCTGCCGGCTACGCCGCAAACACTTGGCGAACACTCCGGAATCACCTGCCGGGCATGCCGGAACCACCTCTCAGATATGCCAGAACCACGTGCCAATGACCCCGGAAGCACCTGCCGAGCACGCCGGAACCACCTGCTCGACTCGCCAGAACCACCTGCCGGACACGTAAAAATCACCTGCCGGCTACGCCACAACCACCTGGCGAACACTTCAGAATCACCTGCCGGGCTTGCTGGAACCACCTGCCGGTCATGCCAAAATCACCTGCCAACTACACCAGTACCACTTGGCGGACACTGTGGAAACACCTGTCGGGCCGGCCGGAACCACATCTCAGACGTGCCAGAACCATGTGCATGAGATGCTGGAACCACACCCCGAACAGAAGGAAAACACCTGCCAGACCCGTCTGAACAACCTGCCGAGCACGCCGGAGCCACCTGCTCGACTCGCCGGAACCACCTACCTAACATGCCAAAATCACCAGCCGGGTATGCCAGAACCACTTGGCGGACACTCCGGAATCATCTGCCGGACATGCCGGAACCAGCTCTCAGACACACCAGAACCACGTGCCGGAGACACCGGAAGCACCTGCCGAGCATGCCGGAGCCACCTCTCAGATATGACAGAACCACGTGCCAATGACCCCGGAACCACCTGCCGAGCACGCCGGAACCACCTGCTCGACTCGCCTGAAGCACCTGCCGGACACGCAAAAATCACCTGCCGGGTACGCCAGAACCACCTGGCGGACACTCCGAAATCACCTGTCGCGCATGCCGGAACCACCTCTCAGACGTGCCGGAAGCACGTGCCGGACACGCCGGAATCACCTACCGGACAGACCGGAACCACCTGCCGAGCACGCCGGAGCCACCTGTTCGACTCGCTGGAACCACCTGCCGGACAGGCCAATATCAACTGCTGGCTATGCCAGAACCACCTGGGGGACGGTCCGGAATCACCTGCCAGCCATGGCGGAACCACCTCTCAGACGTACCAGAACCACCTGCCGGAGAAGCTGGAAACACGTCCTGGACAGTCTGGAACCACCTGCCGGCCAAGCCTGAACCACCTGCCAAGCACAACGGAACAACCTGCCAGACACGCCAAAATCTCCTGCGTGTTATGCCAGAACCACTTGGAGGACTCTCTGGGATGACCTGCCGTGCATGCCGGAACCACCTCTCAGACGTGCCAGAACCATGTGGCGGACAGTCCGGAATCACCTGTTGGGCATGCGCAACCACCTCTGAGACGTACCAGAGCCACATGCCGTGCAGGCTGGAACCACCTACCGGACAGACCGGAATCACCTTTCGGGCATGCCGGAACCACCTGTCAGATCTGCCAGAAACACGTGCCGGAGACGCCGGAAGCACCTGCCAAGCACGTTGGAACCACCTGCTCAACTCGCCTGAACCACCTGCCGGACATGCCAAAATCACCTGCCGACTATGCCAGAACCACTTGGCGAACACTCCGGAATCAATTGCGGGGCATGCAGGAACCATCTCTCAGACATGCCGGAACCCCGTGCCAATGACCCCGGAAGCACCAGCCGAGCACGCCGGAACCACCTGCTCGACTCGCCAGAACCACCTGCCGATCACGCAAAAATCACCTGCCGGCTATGCCACAACCAGTTGGGGAACACTTCGGAATCACCTGTCAGGCTTGCTGGAACCACCTGCCAGTCATGCCAAAATCACCGTCCAACTACGCCAGAACCGCTTGGCGGACACTGCGGAAACACCTGTCGGGCCGGCTGGAACCACATCTCAGACGTGCCAGAAACGTGTTCATGAGATGCTGGAACCACACCCCGAACAGACGGATACCACCTGCCAGAACCGCCTGAACCACCAGCCGAGCACGCCGGAACCACCTGCTCGACTCACCGGTACCACCTCCCTGACACACCAAAATCACCTGCTGGGTATGCCAGAACCACTTGGCGGACACTCCGGAATCATCTGCCGGACATGCCGGAACCAGCTCTCAGACACACAAGAACCACGTGCCAGAGACGCCGGAAGCACCTGCCGAGCATGCCGGAGCCACCTGCTCGACTCGCCAGGAACACCTGCCGGACACGACAAAATCACCTACCGGGAACGCCAGAACCACCTGGCGGACACTCCGAAATCACCTGTCGCGCATGCCGGAACCACCTCCCAGACGTGCCGGAAGCACGTGCCAGAAACGCCGGAAACACCTACCGGACAGACCGGAACCACCTGCCAAGAACGCCAGAGCCACCTGTTCGACTCGCTGGAACCACTTGCCAGACAGGCCAATATCAACTGCTGGCTATGCCAGATCCACCTGGGGGACAGCCCGGGATCACCTGCCAGCCATGGCGGAACCACCTCTCAGACGTACCAGAGCCACCTGCCGGAGAAGCTGTAAACACGTCCTGGAAAGACTGGAACCACGTGACGGCCATGCCTGAACCACCTGCCGATCACGGCGGAACCACCTGCCGGACACGCCAAAATCACCTGCGGGCTACGCCAGAACCACTTGGACGACTCTCCGAAATGACCTGCCGGGCATATTGGAACCACCTCTCAGACGTGCCAGAAGCACGTGGCGGACAGTCCGGAATCACCTGTTGGGCATGCGCAACCACCTCTGAGACGTACCAGAACCATATGCCGTGCAGGCTGGAACCACCTACCAGACAGACCGGAATCACCTTTCGGGCATGCCGGAACCACCTGTCAGATGTGCCAGAAACACGTGCCGGAGACGCCGGAAGCACCTTCCGAGCACGTTGCAACCACCTGCTCAACTCGCATCAACCACCTGCCGGACACGCCAAAATCACCTGCCCGCTACACCAGCACCACTTCGGGGACAATCCGGAATCACGTGAGGGGCATGCCGGCACAGCCTCTCAGACTGAACCTCGTGCCGGACACCACAAAACCACCTGCCGGACAGACCGGAACCACCTGCCGGACACGCCGGAACCACCGGCTCGACCCGCCGGAACGACCGCTGGACATGCAAAATCACCTGCCGGCTACGCCGGAAACACTTGGCGAACACTCCGGAATCACCTGCCGGGCATGCCGGAGCCACCTCTCAGATATGCCAGAACCACGTGCCAATGACACCGGAAGCACCTGCCGAGCACGCCGGAACCACCTGCTCGACTCGCCAGAACCACCTGCCGCACACGCAAAAATCACCTGCCGGCTACGCCTGAACCAGTTGGGGAACACTTCGGAATCACCTGCCGGGCTTGCTGGAACCACCTGCCGGTCATGCCAAAATCAACTGCCAACTACGCCAGTACCACTTGGCGGACACTGTGGAAACACCTGTCGGGCCGGCCGGAACCACATCTCAGACGTGCCAGAACCATGTGCATGAGATGCTGGAACCACACCCCGAACAGACGGAAAACACCTGCCAGACCCGTCTGAACAACCTGCCAAGCACACCGGAGCCACCTGCTTGACTCGCCGGAACCACCTACCTGACATGCCCAAATCACCAGCCGGGTATGCCAGAACCACTTGGCGGACACTCCGGAATCATCTGCCGGACATGCCGGAACCAGCTCTCAGACACACCAGAAACACGTGCCGGAGACGCCGGAAGCACCTGCCGAGCATGCCGGAGCCACCTGCTCGACTCGCCAGAAACACCTGCCGGACACGCCAAAATCACCTGCCGGGTACGCCAGAACCACCTGGCGGACACTCCGAAATCACCTGTCGCGCATGCCGGAACCACCTCTCAGACGTGCCGGAAGCACGTGCCGGACACGCCAGAATCACCTACCGGACAGACCGGACCACCTGCCGAGCACGCCGGAGCCACCTGTTCGACTCGCTGGAACCACCTGCCGGACAGGCCAATATTAACTGCTGGCTATGCCACAACCACCTGGGGGACGGTCCGGAATCACCTGCCAGCCATGGCGGAACCACCTCTCAGACGTACCAGCACCACCTGCCGGAGAAGCTGGAAACAGGTCCTGGACAGTCTGGAACCACCTGCCGGCCAAGCCTGAACCACCTGCCAATCACAACGGAACAACCTGCCAGACACGCCAAAATCTCCTGCGTGTTATGCCAGAACCACTTGGAGGACTCTCTGGGATGACCTGCCGGGCATGCCGGAACCACCTCTCAGACGTGCCAGAACCATGTGGCGGACAGTCCGGAATCACCTGTTGGGCATGCGCAACCACCTCTGAGACGTACCAGAACCACATGCCGTGCAGGCTGGAACCACCTACCGGACAGACCGGAGTCACCTTTCGGGCATGCCGGAACACCTGTCAGATGTGCCAGAAACACGTGCCGGAGACGCCGGAAGCACCTTCCAAGCACGTTGGAACCACCTGCTCAACTCGCCTGAACCACCTGCCGGACATGCCAAAATCACCTGCCGACTATGCCAGAACCACTTGGCGAACACTCCGGAATCACTTGCCGGGCATGCAGGAACCACCTCTCAGACATGCCAGAACCCCGTGCCAATGACCCCGGAAGCACCATCCGAGCAAGCCGGAACCACCTGCTCGACTCGCCAGAACCACCTGCCGATCACGCAAAAATCACCTGCCGGCTAGGCCACAACCAGTTGGGGAACACTTTGGAATCACCTGCCAGGCTTGCTGGAACCACCTGCGGGTCATGCCAAAATCAACTGCCAAATACGCCAGTACCACTTGGCGGACACTGTGGAAACACCTGTCGGGCCGGCCAGAACCACATCTCAGACGTGCCAGAACCATGTGCATGAGATGCTGGAACCACACACCGAACAGACGGAAAACACCTGCCAGACCCGTCTGAACAACCTGCCGAGCACGCCGGAGCCACCTGCTCGACTCGCCAGAAACACCGGCCGGACGCGCCAAAATCACCTGCCGGGTACGCCGGAACCACCTGGCGGACACTCCGAAATCACCTGTCGCGCATGCCGGAACCACCTCTCAGACGTGCCGGAAGCACGTGCCGGACACGCCGGAATCACCTACCGGACAGACCGGAACCACCTGCCGAGCACGCCGGAGCCACCTGTTCGATTCGCTGGAACCACCTGCCGGACAGGCCAATATCAACAGCTGGCTATGCCAGAACCACCTGGGGGACGGTCCGGAATCACCTGCCAGCCATGGCGGAACCACCTCTCAGATGTACCAGAACCTCCTGCCGGAGAAACTGGAAACACGTCCTGGACAGTCTGGAACCACGTGACGGCCATGCCTGAACCACCTGCCGAGCACGGCGGAACCACCTGCCGGACACTCCAAAATCACCTGTGTGATACGCCAGAACCACTTGGACGACTCTCCGAAATTTCCTGCCGGGCATGTTGGAACAACCTCTCAGACGTGCCAGAAGCACGTGGGGGACAGTCCGGAATCACCTGTTGGGCATGCGCAACCACCTCTGAGACGTACCAGAACCACATGCCGTGCAGGCTGGAACCACCTACTGGACAGACCGGAATCACCTTTCGGGCATGCCGGAACCACCTGTCAGATGTGCCAGAACCATGTGGCGGACAGTCCGGGATCACCTGTTGGCATGCGCAACCACCTCTGAGACGTACCAGAACCACATGCCGTGCAGGCTGGAACCACCTACCGGACAGACCGGAATCACCTTTCGGGCATGCCGGAACCACCTGTCAGATGTGCCAGAAACACGTGCCGGAGACGCCGGAAGCACCTGCCAAGCACGTTGGAACCACCTGCTCAACTCGCCTGAACCACCTGCCGGACATGCCAAAATCACCTGCCGACTATGCCAGAACCACTTGGCGAACACTCCGGAATCACTTGCCGGGCATGCAGGAACCACCTCTCAGACATGCCAGAACCCCGTGCCAATGACCCCGGAAGCACCAGCCGAGCACGCCGGAACCACCTGCTCGACTCGCCAGAACCACCTGCCGATCACGCAAAAATCACCTGCCGGCTACGCCACAACCAGTTGGTGAACACTTTGGAATCACCTGCAATGCTTGCTGGAACCACCTGCAAGTCATGCCAAAATCACCTGCCAACTACGCCAGAACCGCTTGGCGGACACTGCGGAAACACCTGTCGGGCCGGCTGGAACCACATCTGAGACGTGCCAGAAACGTGTTCATGAGATGCTGGAACCACACCCCGAACAGACGGATACCACCTGCCAGAACCGCCTGAACCACCTGCTGAGCACGCCGGAACCACCTGCTCCACTCGCCAGAAACACCTGCCGGACACGCCAAAATCACCTGCCGGGTATGCCAGAACCACCTGGCGGACACTACGGAATCACCTCCCGCGCATGCCGGAACCACCTCTCAGACGTGCCGGAAGCACGTGCCAGACACGCCGGAAACACCTACCGGACAGACCGGAATCAAGTTTTGGGCATGCCGGAACCACCAGTCAGATGTGCCAGAAACACGTGCCGGAGACGCCGGAAGCACCTTCCGAGCACGTCGCAACCACCTGCTCAACTCGCCTGAACCACCTGCCGGACACGCCAAAATCACCTGCCCGCTACACCAGCACCACTTCGGGGACAAGCCGGAATCACGTGAGGGGCATGCCGGCACAGCCTCTCAGACTGAACCTCGTGCCGGACACCACAGAACCACCTGCCGGACAGACAGGAACCACCTGCCGGACACGCCGGAACCACCGGCTCGACCCGCCGGAACGAACGCTGGACATGCAAAATCACCTGCCGGCTACGCCGCAAACACTTGGCGAACACTCCGGAATCACCTGCCAGGCATGCTGGAACCACCTCTCAGATATGCCAGAACCACGTTCCAATGACCCCGGAAGCACCTGCCGAGCACGCCGGAACCACCTGCTCGACTCGCCAGAACCACCTGCCGGACACGCAAAAATCACCTGCCGGCTACGCCAGTACCACCTGGCGGACACTCCGAAATCACCTGCCGGGCTTGCTGGAACCACCTGCCGGTCATGCCAAAATCACCTGCCAACTATGCTAGTACCACTTGGCTGAAACTGTTGAAACACCTGTCGGGCCGGCCGGAACCACATCTCACACGTGCCAGAACCATGTGCATGAGATGCTGGAACCACACCCCGAACAGACGGAAAACACCTGCCAGACCCGTCTGAACAACCTTCCGAGCTCGCCGGAGCCACCTGCTCGACTCGCTGGAACCACCTACCTGACATGCCCAAATCACCAGCCGGGTATGCCAGAACCACTTGGCGGACACTCCGGAATCATCTGCCGGACATGCCGGAACCAGCTCTCAGACACACCAGAACCACGTGCCGGAGACGCCGGAAGCACCTGCCGAGCATGCCGGAGCCACCTGCTCGACTCGCCAGAAACACCTGCCGGACACGCCAAAATCACCTGCCGGCTACGCCAGAACCACCTGGCGGACACTCCGAAACCACCTGTCGCGCATGCCGGAACCACCTCTCAGACGTGCCGGAAGCACGTGCCGGACACGCCGGAATCACCTACCGGACAGACCGGAACCACCTGCCGAGCACGCCGGAGCCACCTGTTCGACTCGCTGGAACCACCTGCCGGACAGGCCAATATCAACTGCTGGCTATGCCAGAACCACCTGGGGGACGGTCCGGAATCACCTGCCAGCCATGGCGGAACCACCTCTCAGACGTACCAGAACCACCTGCCGGAGAAGCTGGAAACACGTCCTGGACAGTCTGGAACCACCTGCCGGCCAAGCCTGAACCACCTGCCAAGCACAATGGAACAACCTGCCAGACACGCCAAAATCACCTGCGTGTTATGCCAGAACCACTTGGAGGACTCTCTGGGATGACCTGCCGGGCATGCCGGAACCACCTCTCAGACGTGCCAGAACCATGTGGCGGACAGTCCGGAATCACATGTTGGGCATGCGCAACCACCTCTGAGACGTACCAGAACCACATGCCGTGCAGGCTGGAACCACCTACCGGACAGACCGGAATCACCTTTCGGGCATGCCGGAACCACCTGTCAGATGTGCCAGAAACACGTGCCGGAGACGCCGGAAGCACCTGCCAAGCACGTTGGAACCACCTGCTCAACTCGCCTGAACCACCTGCCGGACATGCCAAAATCACCTGCCGACTATGCCAGAACCACTTGGCGAACACTCCGGAATCACTTGCCGGGCATGAAGGAACCACCTCTCAGACATGCCAGAACCCCGTGCCAATGACCCCGGAAGCACCAGCCGAGCACGCCGGAACCACCTGCTCGACTTGCCAGAACCACCTGCCAATCACGCAAAAATCACCTGCCAGCTACGCCACAACCAGTTGGTGAACACTTTGGAATCACCTGCCAGGCTTGCTGGAACCACCTGCCAGTCATGCCAAAATCACCTGCCAACTACGCCAGAACCGCTTGGCGGACACTGCGGAAACACCTGTCGGGCCGGCTGGAACCACATCTCAGACGTGCCAGAAACGTGTTCATGAGATGCTGGAACCACACCCCGAACAGACGGATACCACCTGCCAGAACGGCCTGAACCACCTGCTGAGCACGCCGGAACCACCTGCTCGACTCACCGGTACCACCTCCCTGACACACCAAAATCACCTGCTGGGTATGCAAGAACCACTTGGCGGACACTCCGGAATCATCTGCCGGACATGCCGGAACCAGCTCTCAGACACACCAGAACCACGTGCCGGAGACGCCGGAAGCACCTGCCGAGCATGCCGGAGCCACCTGCTCGACTCGCCAGGAACACCTGCCGGACACGACAAAATCACCTGCCGGGAACTCCAGAACCACCTGGCGGACACTCCGGAATCACCTGCCGCGCATGCCGGAACCACCTCTGAGACGAGGCGGAAGCACGTGCCAGACACGCCGGAAACACCTACCGGACAGAGCGGAACCACCTGCCAAGAACGCCGGAGCCACCTGTTCGACTCGCTGGAACCACCTGCCAGACAGGCCAATATCAACTGCTGGCTATGCCAGAACCACCTGGGGGACAGCCCGGGATCACCTGCAAGCCATGGCGGAACCACCTCTCAGACGTACCAGAACCACCTGCCGGAGAAGCTGGAAACACGTCCTGGACAGACTGGAACCACGTGACGGCCATGCCTGAACCACCTGCCGAGCACGGCGGAACCACCTGCCGGACACGCCAAAATCACCTGCGGGCTACGCCAGAACCACTTGGACGACTCTGCGAAATGACCTGCCGGGCATGTTGGAACCACCTCTCAGACGTGCCAGAAGCACGTGGCGGACAGTCCGGAATCACCTGTTGGGCATACGCAACCACCTCTGAGACGTACCAGAACCACGTGCCGTGCACGCCGGAACCACCTACCGGACAGACCGGAATCAAGTTTTGGGCATGACGGAACCACCAGTCAGATGTGCCAGAAACACGTGCCGGAGACGCCGGAAGCACCTTCCGAGCACGTCGCAACCACCTGCTCAACTCGCCTGAACCACCTGCCGGACACGCCAAAATCACCTGCCCGCTACACCAGCACCACTTCGGGGACAAGCCGGAATCACGTGAGGGGCATGCCGGCACAGCCTCTCAGACTGAACCTCGTGCCGGACACCACAGAACCACCTGCCGGACAGACCGGAACCACCTGCCGGACACGCCGGAACCACCGGCTCGACCCGCCGGAACGAACGCTGGACATGCAAAATCACCTGCCGGCTACGCCGCAAACACTTTGCGAACACTCCGGAATCACCTGCCGGGCATGCCGGAACCACCTCTCAGATATGCCAGAACCACGTGCCAATGACCCCGGAAGCACCTGACGAGCACGCCGGAACCACCTGCTCGACTCGCCAGAACCACCTGCCTGACACGCAAAAATCACCTGCCAGCTACGCCAGAACAACCTGGCGGACACTCCAAAATAACCTGCCGGGCTTGCTGGAACCACCTGCCGGTCATGCCAAAATCACCTGCCAACTATGCCAGTACTTCTTGGCGGACACTGTGGAAACACCTGTCGGGCCGGCCGGAACCACATCTCAGACGTGCCAGAACCATGTGCATGAGATGCTGGAACCACACCCCGAACAGACGGAAAACACCTGCCAGACCCGTCTCAACAACCTGCCGAGCACGCCGGAGCCACCTGCTCGACTCGCCGGAACCGCCTACCAGACATGCCCAAATCACCAGCCAGGTATGCCAGAACCACTTGGCGGACACTCCGGAATCATCTGCCGGACATGCCGGAACCAGCTCTCAGACACACCAGAACCACGTGCCGGAGACGCCGGAAGCACCTGCCGAGCATGCCAGAGCCACCTGCTCGACTCGCCAGATACACCTGCCGGACACGCCATAATCACCTGCCGGCTACGCCAGAACCACCTGGCGGACACTCCGAAATCACCTGTCACACATGCCGGAACCACCTCTCAGACGTGCCGGAAGCACGTGCCGGACATGCCGGAATCACCTACCGGACAGACCGGAACCACCTGCCGAGCACGCCGGAGCCACCTGTTCGACTCGCTGGAACCACCTGCCGGACAGGCCAATATCAACTGCTGGCTATGCCAGAACCACCTGGGGGACGGTCCGGAGTCACCTGCCAGCCATGGCGGAACCACCTCTCAGACGTACCAGAACTACCTGCTGGAGAAGCTGGAAACACGTCCTGGACAGTCTGGAACCACCTGCCGGCCAAGCCTGAACCACCTGCCAAGCACAACGGAACAACCTGCCAGACACGCCAAAATCACCTGTGTGTTATGCCAGAACCACTTGGAGGACTCTCTGGGATGACCTGCCGGGCATGCCGGAACCACCTCTCAGACGTGCCAGAACCATGTGGCGGACAGTCCGGAATCACCTGTTGGGAATGCGCAACCACCTCTGAGACGTACCAGAACCACATGCCGTGCAGGCTGGAACCACCTACCGGACAGACCGGAATCACCTTTCGGGTATTCCGGAAAACACCTGTCAGATGTGCCAGAAACACGTGCCGGAGACGCCGGAAGCACCTGCCAAGCACGTTGGAACCACCTGCTCAACTCGCCTGAACCACCTGCCGGACATGCCAAAATCACCTGCCGACTATGCCAGAACCACTTGGCGAACACTCCGGAATCACTTGCCGGGCATGCAGGAACCACCTCTCAGACATGCCAGAACCCCGTGCCAATGACCCCGGAAGCACCAGCCAAGCACGCCGGAACCACCTGCTCGACTCGCCAGAACCACCTGCCGATCACGCAAAAATCACCTGCCGGCTACGCCACAACCAGTTGGTGAACACTTTGGAATCACCTGCCGGGCTTGCTGGAACCACCTGCCAGTCATGCCAAAATCACCTGCCAACTACGCCAGAACCGCTTGGCGGACACTGCGGAAACACCTGTCGGGCCGGCTGGAACCACATCTCAGACGTGCCAGAAACGTGTTCATGAGATGCTGGAACCACACCCCGAACAGACGGATACCACCTGACAGAACCGCCTGAACCACCTGCTGAGCATGCCGGAGCCACCTGCTCGACTCGCCAGAAACACCTGCCTGACACGCCAAAATCACCTGCTGGGTATGCCAGAACCACCTGGCATACACTCCGGAATCACCTGCCGCGATGCCGGAACCACCTCTCAGACGTGCCAGAAGCACGTGGCGGACAGTCCTGAATCACCTGTTGGGCATACGCAACCACCTCTGACACGTACCAGAACCACGTGCCGTGCACGCCGGAACCACCTACCGGACAGACCGGAATCAACTCTTGGGCATGCCGGAACCACCAGTCAGATGTGCCAGAAACACGTGCCGGAGACGCCGGAAGCACCTGCCGAGCACGTCGAAACAACCTGCTCAACTCGCCTGAACCACCTGCCGGACACGCCAAAATCACCTGCCCGCTACACCAGCACCACTTCGGGGACAAGCCGGAATCACGTGAGGGGCATGCCGGCACAGCCTCTCAGACTGAACCTCGTGCCGGACACCACAGAACCACGTGCCGGACAGACCGGAACCACCTGCCGGACACGCCGGAACCACCGGCTCGACCCGCCGGAACGACCGCTGGACATGCAAAATCACCTGCCGGCTACGCCGGAAACACTTGGCGAACACTCCGGAATCACCTGCCGGGCATGCCGGAACCACCTCTCAGATATGCCAGAACCGCGTGCCAATGACCCCGGATTCACCTGCCGAGCACGCCGGAGCCACCTGCTCGACTCGCCAGAACCACCTGCCGGACACGGAAAAATCACCTGCCGGCTACGCCAGAACAACCTGGCGGACACTCCAAAATCACCTGCCGGGCTTGCTGGAACCACCTGCCGGTCATGCCAAAATCACCTGCCAACTATGCCAGTACCACTTGGCGGACACTGCGGAAACACCTGTCGGGCCGGCTGGAACCACATCTCAGACGTGCCAGAAACGTGTTCATGAGATGCTGGAACCACACCCCGAACAGACGGATACCACCTGCCAGAACCGCCTGAACCACCTGCTGAGCACGCCGGAACCACCTGCTCGACTCACCGGTACCACCTCCCTGACACGCCAAAATCACATGCTGGGTATGCCAGAACCACTTGGCGGCCACTCCGGAATCATCTGCCGGACATGCCGGAACCAGCTCTCAGACACACCAGAACCACGTGCCGGAGACGCCGGAATCACCTCCCGAGCATGCCGGAGCCACCTGCTCGACTTGCCAGAAACACCTGCCGGACACGCCAAAATCACCTGACGGGTACGCCAGAACCACCTGGCGGACACTCCGAAATCACCTGTCGTGCATGCCGGAACCACCTCTCAGACGTGCCGGAAGCACGTGCCGGACACGCCGGAATCACCTACCGGACAGACCGGAACCACCTGCCGAGCACGCCGGAGCCACCTGTTCGACTCGCTGGAACCACCTGCCGGACATGCCAATATTAACCGCTGGCTATGCCAGAACCACCTGGGGGAGGGTCCGGGATCACCTGCCAGCCGTGGCGGAACCACCTCTCAGACGTACCAGAACCACCTGCCGGAGAAGTTGGAAACACGTCCTGGACAGACTGGAACCACGTGACGGCCATGCCTGAACCACCTGCCGAGCACGGCGGAACCACCTGCCGGACACGCCAAAATCACCTGCGGGCTACGCCAGAACCACTTGGGCGACTCTCCGAAATGACCTGCCGGGCATGTTGGAACCATCTCTCAGACGTGCCAGAAGCACGTGGCGGACAGTCCGGAATCACCTGTTGGGCATACGCAACCACCTCTGACACGTACCAGAAACACGTGCCGTGCACGCCGGAACCACCTACCGGACAGACCGGAATCAACTTTTGGGCATGCCGGAACCACCAGTCAGATGTGCCAGAAACACGTGCCGGAGACGCCGGAAGCGCCTGCCGAGCACGTCGCAACCACCTGCTCAACTCGCCTGAACCACCTGCCCGACACGCCAAAATCACCTGCCCGCTACACCAGCACCACTTCGGGGACAAGCCGGAATCACGTGAGGGGCATGCCGGCACAGCCTCTCAGACTGAACATCGTGCCGGACACCACAGAACCACCTGCCGGACAGACCGGAGCCACCTGCCGGACACGCCGGAACCACTGGCTCGACCCGCCGGAACGACGGCTGGACATGCAAAATCACCTGCCGGCTACGCTGGAAACACTTGGCGAACACTCCGGAATCGCCTGCCGGGCATGCCGGAACCACCTCTCAGATATGCCAGAACCACGTGCCAATGACCCCGGAAGCACCTGCCGAGCACGCCGGAACCACCTGCTCGACTTGCCAGAACCACCTGCCGTTCATGCCAAAATCACCTGCCAACTATGCCAGTACCACTTGGCGGACACTGTGGAAACACCTGTCGGGCCGGCCGGAACCACATCTCAGACGTGCCAGAACCATGTGCATGAGATGCTGGAACCACACCCCGAACAGACGGAAAACACCTGCCAGACCCGTCTGAACAACCTGCCGAGCACGCCGGAGCCGCCTATCTGACATGCCCAAATCACCAGTCGGGTATGCCAGAACCACTTGGCGGACACTCCAGAATCATCTGCCGGACATGCCGGAACCAGCTCTCAGACACACCAGAACCACGTGCCGGAGACGCCGGAAGCACCTGCCGAGCATGCCGCAGCCACCTGCTCGACTCGCCAGAAACACCTGCCGGATACGGCAAAATCACCTGAAGGCTACGCCAGAACCACCTGGCGGACACTCCGAAATCACATGTCGCGCATGCCGGAACCACCTCTCAGACGTGCCGGAAGCACGTGCCGGACACGCCGGAATCACCTACCGGACAGACCGGAACCACCTGCCGAGCACGCCGGAGCCACCTGTTCGACTCGCTGTTACCACCTGCCGGACAGGCCAATATCAACTGCTGGCTATGCCAGAAACACCTGGGGGACGGTCCGGGATCACCTGCCAGCCATGGCGGAACCACCTCTCAGACGTACCAGAACCACCTGCCGGAGAAGCTGGAAACACGTCCTGGACAGACTGGAACCACGTGACGGCCATGCCTGAACCACCTGCCGAGCACGGCGGAACCACCTGCCGGACACGCCAAAATCACCTGCGGGCTACGCCAGAACCACTTGGGCGACTCTCCGAAATGACCTGCCGGGCATGTTGGAACCATCTCTCAGACGTGCCAGAAGCACGTGGCGGACAGTCCGGAATCACCTGTTCGGCATATGCAACCTCCTCTGACACGTACCAGAACCACGTGCCGTGCACGCCGGAAACACCTACAGTACAGACAGGAATCAACTTTTGGGCATGCCGGAACCACCAGTCAGATGTGCCAGAAACACGTGCCGGAGACGCCGGAAGCACCTGCCGAGCACGTCGCAACCACCTGCTCAACTCGCCTGAACCACCTGCCGGACACGCCAAAATCACCTGCCCGCTACACCAGCACCACTTCGGGGACAAGCCGGAATCACGTGAGGGGCATGCCGGCACAGCCTCTCAGACTGAACCTCGTGCCGGACACCACAGAACCACCTGCCGGACAGACCGGAACCACCTGCCGGACACGCCGGAACCACCGGCTCGACCCGCCGGATCGACCGCTGGACATGCAAAATCACCTGCCGGCTACGCCGGAAACACTTGGCGAACACTCCGGAATCACCTGCCGGGCATGCCGTAACCACCTCTCAGATATGCCAGAACCACGTGCCAATGACCCCGGAAGCACCTGCCGAGCACGCCGGAACCACCTGCTCGACTCTCCAGAACCACCTGCCGGACATGCAAAAATCACCTGCCGGCTACGCCACAACCAGTTGGGGAACACTTCGGAATCACCTGCCGGGCTTGCTGGAACCACCTGCCGGTCATGCCAAAATCACCTGCCAACTACGCCAGTACCACTTGGCGGACACTGTGGAAACACCTGTCGGGCCGGCCGGAATCACATCTCAGACGTGCCAGAAACATGTGCATGAGATGCTGGAACCACACCACGAACAGACGGAAAACACCTGCCATACACGTCTGAACAACCTGCCGAGCACGCCGGAGGCACCTGCTCGACTCACCGGTACCACCTCCCTGACACGCCAAAATCACCTGCTGGGTATGCCAGAACCACTTGGTGGACACTCCGGAATCATCTGCCGGACATGCCGGAACCAGCTCTCAGACACAACAGAACCAAGTGCCGGAGACGCCGGAAGCACCTGCCGAGCATGCCGGAGCCACCTGCTCGACTCGCCAGAAATACCTGCCGGACACGCCAAAATCACCTGCCGGGTACGCCAGAACCACCTGGCGGACACTCCGAAATCACCTGTCGCGCATGCTGGAACCACCTCTCAGACGTGACGGAAGCACGTGCCGGACACGCCGGAATCACGTACCGGACAGACCGGAACCACCTGCCGAGCACGCCGGAGCCACCTGTTCGACTCGCTGTTACCACCTGCCGGACAGGCCAATATCAACGCTGGCTATGCCAGAACCACCTGGGGGATGGTCCGGAATCACCTGCCAGCCATGGCGGAACCACCTCTCAGACGTACCAGAGCCACCTGCCGGAGAAGCTGGAAACACGTCCTGGACAGTCTGGAACCACCTGCCGGCCAAGCCTGAACCAACTGCCAAACACAACGGAACAACCTGTCAGACAAACCAAAATCACCTGCGTGTTATACCAGAACCACTTGGAGGACTCTCTGGGATGACCTGCCGGGCATGCCAGAACCACCTCTCAGACGTGCCAGAACCATGTGGCGGACAGTCCGGAATCACCTGTTGGGCATGCGCAACCACCTCTGAGACGTACCAGAACCACATGCCGTGCAGGCTGGAACCAACCACCGGACAGACCGGAACCACCTTTCGGGCATGCCGGAACCACCTGTCAGATGTGCCAGAAACACGTGCCGGAGACGCCGGAAGCACCTGCCAAGCACGTTGGAACCACCTGCTCAACTCGCCTGAACCACCTGCCGGACATGCCAAAATCACCTGCCGACTATGCCAGAACCACTTGGCGAACACTCCGGAATCACTTGCCGGGCATGCAGGAACCACCTCTCAGACATGCCAGAACCCCGTGCCAATGACCCCGGAAGCACCAGCCGAGCACGCCGGAACCACCTGCTCGACTCGCCAGAACCACCTGCCGATCACGCAAAAATCACCTGCCGGCTACGCCACAACCAGTTGGTGAACACTTTGGAATCACCTGCCAGGCTTGCTGGAACCACCTGCCAGTCATGCCAAAATCACCTGCCAACTACGCCAGAACCGCTTGGCGGACACTGCGGAAACACCTGTCGGGCCGGCTGGAACCACATCTCAGACTTGCCAGAAACGTGTTCATGAGATGCTGGAACCACACCCCGAACAGACGGATACCACCTGCCAGAACCGCCTGAACCACCTGCTGAGCACGCCGGAACCACCTGCTCGACTCACCGGTACCACCTCCCTGACACGCCAAAATCACCTGCTGGGTATGCCAGAACCACCTGGCAGACACTCCGGAATCACCAGCCGCGCATGCTGGAACCACCTCTCAGACGTGCCAGAAGCACGTGGCGGACAGTCCTGAATCACCTGTTGGGCATACGCAACCACCTCTGACACGTACCAGAACCACGTGCCGTGCACGCCGGAACCACCTACCGGACAGACCGGAATCAACTCTTGGGCATGCCGGAACCACCAGTCAGATGTGCCAGAAACACGTGCCGGAGACGCCGGAGGCACCTGCCGAGCACGTCGCAACCACCTGCTCAACTCGCCTGAACCACCTGCCGGACACGCCAAAATCACCTGCCCGCTACACCAGCACCACTTCGGGGACAAGCCGGAATCACGTGAGGGGCATGCCGGCACAGCCTCTCAGACTGAACCTCGTGCCGGACACCACAGAACCACCTGCCGGACAGACCGGAACCACCTGCCGGACACGCCGGAACCACCGGCTCGACCCGCCGGAACGACCGCTGGACATGCAGAATCACCTGCCGGCTACGCCGGAAACACTTGGCGAACACTCCGGAATCACCTGCCGGGCATGCCGGAACCACCTCTCAGATATGCCAGAACCACGTGCCAATGACCCCGGAAGCACCTGCCGAGCACGCCGGAACGACCTGCTCGACTCGCCAGAACCACCTGCCGGACTCGCAAAAATCACCTGCCGGCTACGCCACAACCAGTTGGGGAACACTTTGGAATCACCTGCCAGGCTTGCTTTAACCACCTGCCAGTCATGCCAAAATCACCTGCTAACTACGCCTGTACCACTTGGCAGACACTGTGGAAACACCTGTCGGGCCGGCCGGAACCACATCTCAGACGTGCCAGAACCATGTGCATGAGATGCTGGAACCACACCCCGAACAGACGGATACCACCTGCCAGAACCGCCTGAACCACCTGCTGAGCACGCCGGAACCACCTGCTCGACTCACCGGTACCACCTCCCTGACACGCCAAAATCACCTGCTGGGTATGCCAGAACCACTTGGCGGACACTCCGGAATCATCTGCCGGACATGCCGGAACCAGCTCTCAGACACACCAGAACCAAGTGCCGGAGACGCCGGAAGCACCTGCCGAGCATGCCGGAGCCACCTGCTCGACTCGCCAGAAACACCTGCCGGACACGCCAAAATCACCTGCCGGGTATGCCAGAACCACCTGGCGGACACTACGGAATCACCTGCCGCGCATGCCGGAACCACCTCTCAGACGTGCCGGAAGCACGTGCCAGACACGCCGGAAACACCTACCGGACAGACCGGAACCACCTGCCAAGAACGCCGGAGCCACCTGTTCGACTCGCTGGAACCACCTGCCGGACAGGCCAATATCAACTGCTGGCTATGCCAGAACCACCTGGGGGACAGTCCGGGATCACCTGCCAGCCATGGCGGAACCACCTCTCAGACGTACCAGAACCACCTGCCGGAGAAGCTGGAAACACGTCCTGGACAGACTGGAACCACGTGACGGCCATGCCTGAACCACCTGCCGAGCACGGCGGAACCACCTGCCGGACACGCCAAAATCACCTGCGGGCTACGCCAGAACCACTTGGACGACTCTGCGAAATGACCTGCCGGGCATGTTGGAACCACCTCTCAGACGTGCCAGAAGCACGTGGCGGACAGTCCGGAATCACCTGTTGGGCATACGCAACCACCTCTGACACGTACCAGAACCACGAGCCGTGCACGCCGGAACCACCTACCGGACAGACCGGAATCAACTTTTGGGCATGCCGGAACCACCAGTCAGATGTGCCAGAAACACGTGCCGGAGACGCCGGAAGCACCTGCCGAGCACGTCGCAACCACCTGCTCAACTCGCCTGAACCACCTGCCGGACACGCCAAAATCACCTGCCCGCTACACCAGCACCACTTCGGGGACAAGCCGGAATCAGGTGAGGGGCATGCCGGCACAGCCTCTCAGACTGAACCTCGTGCCGGACACCACAGAACCACCTGCCGGACAGACCAGAACCACCTGCCGGACACGCCGGAACCACCGGCTCGACCCGCCGGAACGACCGCTGGACATGCAAGATCACCTGCCGGCTACGCCGGAAACACTTGGCGAACACTCCGGAATCACCTGCCGGGCATGCCGGAACCACCTCTCAGATATGCCAGAACCACGTGCCAATGACCCCGGAAGCACCTGCCGAGCACGCCGGAACCACCTGCTCGACTCGCCAGAACCACCTGCCGGACACGCAAAAATCACCTGCCGGCTACGCCACAACCAGTTGGGGAACACTTCGGAATCACCTGCCGGGCTTGCTGGAACCACCTGCCGGTCATGCCAAAATCAACTGCCAACTACGCCAGTACCACTTGGCGGACAGTGTGGAAACACCTGTCGGGCTGGCCGGAACCACATCTCAGACGTGCCAGAACCATGTGCATGAGATGCTGGAACCACACCCCGAACAGACGGAAAACACCTGCCAGACCCGTCTGAACAACCTGCCGAGCACGCCGGAGCCACCTGCTCGACTCGCCGGAACCACCTACCTGACATGCCCAAATCACCAGCTGGGTATGCCAGAACCACTTGGCGGACACTCCGGAATCATCTGCCGGACATGCCGGAACCAGCTCTCAGACACACCAGAACCACGTGCCGGAGACGCCGGAAGCACCTGCCGAGCATGCCGGAGCCACCTGCTCGACTCGCCAGAAACACCTGCCGGACACGCCAAAATCACCTGCCGGGTACGCCTGAACCACCTGGCGGACACTCCGAAACCACCTGTCGCGCATGCCGGAACCACCTCTCAGACGTGCCGGAAGCACGTGCCGGACACGCCGGAATCACCTACCGGACAGACCGGAACCACCTGCCGAGCACGCCGGAGCCACCTGTTCGACTCGCTGGAACCACCTGCCGGACAGGCCAATATCAACTGCTGGCTATGCCAGAACCACCTGGGGGACGGTCCGGAATCACCTGCCAGCCATGGCGGAACCACCTCTCAGACGTACCAGAACCACCTGCCGGAGAAGCTGGAAACACGTCCTGGACAGTCTGGAACCACCTGCCGGCCAAGCCTGAACCACCTGCCAAGCACAACGGAACAACCTGCCAGACACGCCAAAATCACCTGCGTGTTATGCCAGAACCACTTGGAGGACTCTCTGGGATGACCTGCCGGGCATGCCGGAACCACCTCTCAGACGTGCCAGAACCATGTGGCGGACAGTCCGGAATCACCTGTTGGGAATGCGCAACCACCTCTGAGACGTACCAGAACCACATGCCGTGCAGGCTGGAACCACCTACCGGACAGACCGGAATCACCTTTCGGGTATTCCGGAAAACACCTGTCAGATGTGCCGGAAACACGTGCCGGAGACGCCGGAAGCACCTGCCAAGCACGTTGGAACCACCTGCTCAACTCGCCTGAACCACCTGCCGGACATGCCAAAATCACCTGCCGACTATGCCAGAACCACTTGACGAACACTCCGGAATCACTTGCCGGGCATGCAGGAACCACCTCTCAGACATGCCAGAACCCCGTGCCAATGACCCCGGAAGCACCAGCCGAGCACGCCGGAACCACCTGCTCGACTCGCCAGAACCACCTGCCGGACATGCCAAAATCACCTGCCGGGTATGCCAGAACCACTTGGCGGACACTCCGGAATCATCTGCCGGACATGCCGGAACCAGCTCTCAGACACACCAGAACCAAGTGCCGGAGACGCCGGAAGCACCTGCCGAGCATGCCGGAGCCACCTGCTCGACTCGCCAGAAACACCTGCCGGACATGCCAAAATCACCTGCCGGGTATGCCAGAATCACCTGGCGGACACTGCCAGAAGCACGTGCCAGACACGCCGGAAACACCTACCGGACAGACCGGAACCACCTGCCAAGAACGCCGGAGCCACCTGTTCGACTCGCTGGAACCACCTGCCGGACAGGCCAATATCAACTGCTGGCTATGCCAGAACCACCTGAGGGACAGTCCGGGATCACCTGCCAGCCATGGCGGAACCACCTCTCAGACGTACCAGAACCACCTGCCGGAGAACCTGGAAACACGTCCTGGACAGACGGGACCACGTGACGGCCATGCCTGAACCACCTGCCGAGCACCGCGGAACCACCTGCTGGACACGCCAAAATCACCTGCGGGCTACGCCAGAACCACTTGGACGACTCTCCGGAATCATCTGCCGGACATGCCGGAACCAGCTCTCAGACACACCAGAACCACGTGTCGGAGACGCCGGAAGCACCTGCCGAGCATGCCGGAGCCACCTGCTCGACTCGCCAGAAACACCTGCCGGACACGAGAAAATCACCTGCCGGGTACGCCAGAACCACCTGGCGGACACTCCGAAATCACCTGTCGCGCATGCCGGAACCACCTCTCAGACGTGCCGGAAGCACATGCCGGACACGCCGGAATCACCTACCGGACAGACCGGAACAACCTGCCGAGCACGCCGGAGCCACCTGTTCGACTCGCTGGAACCACCTGCCGGACAGGCCAATATCAACTGCTGGCTATGCCAGAACCACCTGGGGGACGGTCCGGAATCGCCTGCCAGCCATGGCGGAACCACCTCTCAGACGTACCAGAACCACCTGCCGGAGAAGCTGGAAACACGTCTTGGACAGTCTGGAACCACCTGCCGGCAAAGCCTGAATCACATGCCAAGCACAACGGAACAACCTGCCAGACACGCCCAAATCACCTGCGTGTTATGCCAGAACCACTTGGAGGACTCTCTGGGATGACCTGCCAGGCATGCCGGAACCACCTCTCAGACGTGCCAGAACCATGTTGCGGACAGTCCGGAATCAGCTGTTGGGCATGCGCAACCACCTCTGAGATGTACCAGAACCACATGCCGTGCAGGCTGGAACCACCTACCGGACAGACCGGAATCACCTTTCGGGCATGCCGGAACCACCTGTCAGATGTGCCAGAAACACATGCCGGAGACGCCGGAAGCACCTGCCAAGCACGTTGGAACCACCTGCTCAACTCGCCTGAACCACCTGCCGGACATGCCAAAATCACCTGCCGACTATGCCAGAACCACTTGGCGAACACTCCGGAATCACTTGCCGGGCATGCAGGAACCACCTCTCAGACATGCCAGAACCCCGTGCCAATGACCCCGGAAGCACCAGCCGAGCACGCCGGAACCACCTGCTCGACTCGCCAGAACCACCTGCCGGACATGCCAAAATCACCTGCCGGGTATGCCAGAACCACTTGGCGGACACTCCGGAATCATCTGCCGGACATGCCGGAACCAGCTCTCAGACACACCAGAACCAAGTGCCGGAGACGCCGGAAGCACCTGCCGAGCATGCCGGAGCCACCTGCTCGACTCGCCAGAAACACCTGCCGGACATGCCAAAATCACCTGCCGGGTATGCCAGACTCACCTGGCGGACACTGCCAGAAGCACGTGCCAGACACGCCGGAAACACCTACCGGACAGACCGGAACCACCTGCCAAGAACGCCGGAGCCACCTGTTCGACTCGCTGGAACCACCTGCCGGACAGGCCAATATCAACTGCTGGCTATGCCAGAACCACCTGGGGGACAGTCCGGGATCACCTGCCAGCCATGGCGGAACCACCTCTCAGACGTACCAGAACCACCTGCCGGAGAACCTGGAAACACGTCCTGGACAGACGGGACCACGTGACGGCCATGCCTGAACCACCTGCCGAGCACCGCGGAACCACCTGCTGGACACGCCAAAATCACCTGCGGGCTACGCCAGAACCACTTGGACGACTCTCCGGAATCATCTGCCGGACATGCCGGAACCAGCTCTCAGACACACCAGAACCACGTGTCGGAGACGCCGGAAGCACCTGCCGAGCATGCCGGAGCCACCTGCTCGACTCGCCAGAAACACCTGCCGGACACGAGAAAATCACCTGCCGGGTACGCCAGAACCACCTGGCGGACACTCCGAAATCACCTGTCGCGCATGCCGGAACCACCTCTCAGACGTGCCGGAAGCACATGCCGGACACGCCGGAATCACCTACCGGACAGACCGGAACCACCTGCCGAGCACGCCGGAGCCACCTGTTCGACTCGCTGGAACCACCTGCCGGACAGGCCAATATCAACTGCTGGCTATGCCAGAACCACCTGGGGGACGGTCCGGAATCGCCTGCCAGCCATGGCGGAACCACCTCTCAGACGTACCAGAACCACCTGCCGGAGAAGCTGGAAACACGTCTTGGACAGTCTGGAACCACCTGCCGGCAAAGCCTGAATCACATGCCAAGCACAACGGAACAACCTGCCAGACACGCCCAAATCACCTGCGTGTTATGCCAGAACCACTTGGAGGACTCTCTGGGATGACCTGCCAGGCATGCCGGAACCACCTCTCAGACGTGCCAGAACCATGTTGCGGACAGTCCGGAATCAGCTGTTGGGCATGCGCAACCACCTCTGAGATGTACCAGAACCACATGCCGTGCAGGCTGGAACCACCTACCGGACAGACCGGAATCACCTTTCGGGCATGCCGGAACCACCTGTCAGATGTGCCAGAAACACATGCCGGAGACGCCGGAAGCACCTGCCAAGCACGTTGGAACCACCTGCTCAACTCGCCTGAACCACCTGCCGGACATGCCAAAATCACCTGCCGACTATGCCAGAACCACTTGGCGAACACTCCGGAATCACTTGCCGGGCATGCAGGAACCACCTCTCAGACATGCCAGAACCCCGTGCCAATGACCCCGGAAGCACCAGCCGAGCACGCCGGAACCACCTGCTCGACTCGCCAGAACCACCTGCCGGACATGCCAAAATCACCTGCCGGGTATGCCAGAACCACTTGGCGGACACTCCGGAATCATCTGCCGGACATGCCGGAACCAGCTCTCAGACACACCAGAACCAAGTGCCGGAGACGCCGGAAGCACCTGCCGAGCATGCCGGAGCCACCTGCTCGACTCGCCAGAAACACCTGCCGGACATGCCAAAATCACCTGCCGGGTATGCCAGACTCACCTGGCGGACACTGCCAGAAGCACGTGCCAGACACGCCGGAAACACCTACCGGACAGACCGGAACCACCTGCCAAGAACGCCGGAGCCACCTGTTCGACTCGCTGGAACCACCTGCCGGACAGGCCAATATCAACTGCTGGCTATGCCAGAACCACCTGGGGGACAGTCCGGGATCACCTGCCAGCCATGGCGGAACCACCTCTCAGACGTACCAGAACCACCTGCCGGAGAACCTGGAAACACGTCCTGGACAGACGGGACCACGTGACGGCCATGCCTGAACCACCTGCCGAGCACCGCGGAACCACCTGCTGGACACGCCAAAATCACCTGCGGGCTACGCCAGAACCACTTGGACGACTCTCCGGAATCATCTGCCGGACATGCCGGAACCAGCTCTCAGACACACCAGAACCACGTGTCGGAGACGCCGGAAGCACCTGCCGAGCATGCCGGAGCCACCTGCTCGACTCGCCAGAAACACCTGCCGGACACGAGAAAATCACCTGCCGGGTACGCCAGAACCACCTGGCGGACACTCCGAAATCACCTGTCGCGCATGCCGGAACCACCTCTCAGACGTGCCGGAAGCACATGCCGGACACGCCGGAATCACCTACCGGACAGACCGGAACCACCTGCCGAGCACGCCGGAGCCACCTGTTCGACTCGCTGGAACCACCTGCCGGACAGGCCAATATCAACTGCTGGCTATGCCAGAACCACCTGGGGGACGGTCCGGAATCGCCTGCCAGCCATGGCGGAACCACCTCTCAGACGTACCAGAACCACCTGCCGGAGAAGCTGGAAACACGTCCTGGACAGACTGGAACCACGTGACGGCCATGCCTGAACCACCTGCCGAGCACGGCGGAACCACCTGCCGGACACGCCAAAATCACCTGCGGGCTACGCCAGAACCACTTGGACGACTCTCCGAAATGACCTGCCGGGCATGTTGGAACCACCTCTCAGACTTGCCAGAAGCACGTGGCGGACAGTCCGGAATCTCCTGTTGGGCATACGCAACCACCTCTGAGACGTACCAGAACCACGTGCCGTGCACGCCGGAACCACCTACCGGACAGACCGGAATCAACTTTTGCGGATGCCGGAACCACCAGTCAGATGTGCCAGAAACACGTGCCGGAGACGCCGGAAGCACCTGCCGAGCACGTCGCAACCACCTGCTCAACTCGCCTGAACCACCTGCCGGACACGCCAAAATCACCTGCCCGCTACACCAGCACCACTTCGGGGACAAGCCGGAATCACGTGAGGGGCATGCCGGCACAGCCTCTCAGACTGAACCTCGTGCCGGACACCACAGAACCACCTGCCGGACAGACCGGAACCACCTGCCGGACACGCCGGAACCACCGGCTCGACCCGCCGGAACGACCGCTGGACATGCAAAATCACCTGCCGGCTACGCCGGAAACACTTGGCGAACACTCCGGAATCACCTGCCGGGCATGCCGGAACCACCTCTCAGATATGCCAGAACCACGTGCCAATGACCCCGGAAGCACCTGCCGAGCACGCCGGAACCACCTGCTCGACTCGCCAGAACCACCTGCCGGACACGCAAAAATCACCTGCCGGCTACGCCACAACCAGTTGGGAAACACTTCGGAATCACCTGCCGGGCTTGCTGGAACCACCTGCCGGTCATGCCAAAATCACCTGCCAACTACGCCAGTACCACTTGGCGGACACTGTGGAAACAACTGTCGGGCCTGCCGGAACCACATCTCAGACGTGCCAGAACCATGTGCATGAGATGCTGGAACCACACCCCAAACAGACGGAAAACACCTGCCAGACCCGTCTGAACAACCTGCCGAGCACGCCGGAGCCACCTGCTCGACTCGCCGGAACCACCTACCTGACATGCCCAAATCACCAGCCGGGTATGCCAGAACCACTTGGCGGACACTCCGGAATCATCTGCCGGACATGCCGGAACCAGCTCTCAGACACACCAGAACCACGTGCCGGAGACGCCGGAAGCAACTGCCGAGCAGGCCGGAGCCACCTGCTCGACTCGCCAGAAACACCTGCCGGACACGCCAAAATCACCTGCCGGGTAAGCCAGAACCACCTGGCGGACACTCCGAAATCACCTGTCGCGCATGCCGGAACCACCTCTCAGACGTGCCGGAAGCACGTTCCGGACACGCCGGAATCACGTACCGGACAGACCGGAACCACCTGCCGAGCACGCCGGAGCCACCTGTTCGACTCGCTGGAAACACCTGCCGGACAGGCCAATATCAACTGCTGGCTATGCCAGAACCACCTGGGGGATGGTCCGGAATCGCCTGCCAGCCATGGCGGAACCACCTCTCAGACGTACCAGCACCACCTGCCGGAGAAGCTGGAAACACGTCCTGGACAGTCTGGAACCACCTGCCGGGAAAGCCTGAACCACCTGCCAAGCACAACGGAACAACCTGCCAGACACGCCAAAATCACCTGCGTGTTATGCCAGAATCACTTGGAGGACTCTCTGGGATGACCTGCCGGGCATGCCGGAACCACCTCTCAGACGTGCCAGAACCATGTCGCGGACAGTCCGGAATCTCCTGTTGGGCATGCGCAACCACCTCTGAGATGTACCAGAACCACATGCCGTGCAGGCTGGAACCACCTACCGGACAGACCGGAATCACCTTTCGGGCATGCCGGAACCACCTGTCAGATGTGCCAGAAACACGTGCCGGAGACGCCGGAAGCACCTGCGAAGCACGTTGGAACCACCTGCTCAACTCGCCTGAACCACCTGCCGGACATGCCAAAATCACCTGCCGACTATGCCAGAACCACTTAGCGAACACTCCGGAATCACTTGCCGGGCATGCAGGAACCACCTCTCAGACATGCCAGAACCCCGTGCCAATGACCCCGGAAGCACCAGCCGAGCACGCCGGAACCACCTGCTCGACTCGCCAGAACCACCTGCCGATCACGCAAAAATCACCTGCCGGCTACGCCACAACCAGTTGGTGAACACTTTGGAATCACCTGCCAGGCTTGCTGGAACCACCTGCCAGTCATGCCAAAATCACCTGCCAACTACGCCAGAACCGCTTGGGGGACACTGCGGAAACACCTGTCGGGCCGGCTGGAACCACATCTCAGACGTGCCAGAAACGTGTTCATGAGATGCTGGAACCACACCCCGAACAGACGGATACCACCTGCCAGAACCGCCTGAACCACCTGCTGAGCACGCCGGAACCACCTGCTCGACTCACCGGTACCACCTCCCTGACACGCCAAAATCACCTGCTGGGTATGCAGGAACCACTTGGCGGACACTCCGGAATCATCTGCCGGACATGCCGGAACCAGCTCTCAGACGCACCAGAACCACGTGCCGGAGACGCCGGAAGCACCTGCCGAGCATGCCGGAGCCACCTGCTCGACTCGCCAGAAACACCTGCCGGACACGCCAAAATCACCTGCCGGGTATGCCAGAACCACCAGGCGGACACTCCGAAATCACCTGTCGCGCATGCCGGAACCACCTGCTCGACTCGCCAGAACCACCTCCCGATCACGCAAAAATCACCTGCCGGCTACGCCACAACCAGTTGGTGAACACTTTGGAATCACCTGCCAGGCTTGCTGGAACCACCTGCCAGTCATGCCAAAATCACCTGCCAACTACGCCAGAACCGCTTGGCGGACACTGCGGAAACACCTGTCGGGCCGGCTGGAACCACATCTCAGACGTGCCAGAAACGTGTTCATGAGATGCGGGAACCACACCCCGAACAGACGGATATCACCTGCCAGAACGGCCTGAACCACCTGCTGAGCACGCCGGAACCACCTGCTCGACTCACCGGTACCACCTCCCTGACACGCCAAAATCACCTGCTGGGTATGCCAGAACCACTTGGCGGACACTCCGGAATCATCTGCCGGACATGCCGGAACCAGCTCTCAGACACACCAGAACCAAGAGCCGGAGACGCCGGAAGCACCTGCCGAGCATGCCGGAGCCACCTGCTCGACTCGCCAGAAACACCTGCCGGACACGCCAAAATCACCTGCTGGGTATGCCAGAACCACCTGGCAGAAACTCCGGAATCACATGCCGCGCATGCCGGAACCACCTCTCACACGTGCCGGAAGCACGTGCCGGACACGCCGGAAACACCTACCGGACAGACCGGAACCACCTGCCAAGAACGCCAGAGCCACCTGTTCGACTCGCTGGAACCACCTGCCGGACAGGCCAATATCAACTGCTGGCTATTCCAGAACCACCTGGGGGACAGTCCGGGATCACCTGCCAGCCATGGCGGAACCACCTCTCAGACGTACCAGAACCACCTGCCAGAGAAGCTGGAAACACGTCCTGGACAGACTGGAACCACGTGACGGCCATGCCTGAACCACCTGCCGAGCACGGCTGAGCCACCTGCCGGACACGCCAAAATCACCTGCGGGCTACGCCAGAACCACTTGGACGACTCTCCGAAATGACCTGCCGGGCATGTTGGAACCACCTCTCAGACGTGCCAGAAGCACGTGGCGGACAGTCCGGAATCACCTGTTGGGCATACGCAACCACCTCTGAGACGTACCAGAACCACGTGCCGTGCACGCCGGAACCACCTACCGGACAGACCGGAATCAACTCTTGGGCATGCCGGAACCACCAGTCAGATGTGCCAGAAACACGTGACGGAGACGCCGGAAGCACCTTCCGAGCACGTCGCAACCACATGCTCAACTCGCCTCAACCACCTGCCGGACACGCCAAAATCACCTGCCGCTACACCAGCACCACTTCGGGGACAAGCCGGAATCACGTGAGGGGCATGCCGGCACAGCCTCTCAGACTGAACCTCGTGCCGGACAAAACAGAACCACCTGCCGGACAGACCGGAATCACCTTTCGGGCATGCCGGAACCACCTGTCAGATGTGCCAGAAACACGTGCCGGAGACGCCGGAAGCACCTGCCAAGCACGTTGGAACCACCTACTCAACTCGCCTGAACCACCTGCCGGACAGAACGGAACCACCTGCCGAGCACGCCGGAGCCACCTGTTCGACTCGCTGGAACCACCTGCTGGACAGGCCAATATCAACTGCTGTCTATGCCAGAACCACCTGGGGGACGGTCTGGAATCACCTGGCAGCCATGGCGGAACCACCTCTCAGACGTACCAGAACCACCTGCCGGAGAAGCTGGAAACACGTCCTGGACAGTCTGGAACCACCTGCCGGCCAAGCCTGAACCACCTACCAAGCACAACGGAACAACCTGCCAGACACGCCAAAATCACCTGCGTGTTATGCCAGAACCACTTGGACGACTCTCTGGGATGACCTGCCGGGCATGCCGGAACCACCTCTCAGACGTGCCAGAACCATGTGGCGGACAGTCCGGAATCACCTGTTGGGCATGCGCAACCACCTCTGAGACGTACAAGAACCACATGCCGGAGAAGCTGGAAACACGTCCTGGACAGACTGGAACCACGTGACGGCCATGCCTGAACCACCTGCCGAGCACGGCGGAACCACCTGCCGGACACGACAAAATCACCTGCCGGCTACGCCGGAAACACTTGGCGAACACTCCGGAATCACCTGCCGGGCATGCCGGAACCACCTCTCAGATATGCCAGAACCCCGTGCCAATGACCCCGGAAGCACCTGCCGAGCACGCCGGAACCACCTGCTCGACTCGCCAGAACCACCTGCCGGACACGCAAAACTCACCTGCCGGCTACACCACAACCAGTTGGGGAACACTTCGGAATCACCTGCCGGGCTTGCTGGAACCACCTGCCGGTCATGCCAAAATCACCTGCCAACTACGCCAGTACCACTTGGCGGACACTGTGGAAACACCTGTCGGGCCGGCCGGAACCACATCTCAGACGTGCCAGAACCATGTGCATGAGATGCTGGAACCACACCCAGAACAGACGGAAAACACCTGCCAGACCCGTCTGAACAACCTGCCGAGCACGCCGGAGCCACCTACCTGACATGCCCAAATCACCAGCCGGGTATGCCAGAACCACTTGGCGGAAAACTCCGGAATCCTCTGCCGGACATGCCGGAACCAGCTCTCAGACACACCAGAACCACGTGCCGGAGACGCCGGAAGCACCTGCCGAGCATGCCGGAGCCACCTGCTCGAATCGCCAGAAACACCTGCCGGACACGCCAAAATCACCTGCCGGGTACGCCAGAACCACCTGGCGGACACTCCGAAACCACCTGTCGCGCATGCCGGAACCACCTCTCAGACGTGCCGGAAGCACGTGCCGGACACGCCGGAATGACCTACTGGACAGACCGGAACCACCTGCCGAGCACGCCGGAGCCACCTGTTCGACTCGCTGGAACCACCTGCCGGACAGGCCAATATCAACTGCTGGCTATGCCAGAACCACCTGGGGGACGGTCCGGAATCACCTGCCAGCCATGGCGGAACCACCTCTCAGACGTACCAGAACCACCTGCCGGAGAAGCTGGAAACACGTCCTGGACAGTCTGGAACCACCTGCCGGCCAAGCCTGAACCAGCTGCCAAGCACAACGGAACAACCTGCCTGACATGCCAAAATCACCTGCGTGTTATGCCAGAACCACTTGGAGGACTCTCTGGGATGACCTGCCGGGCATGCCGGAACCACCTCTCAGACGTGCCAGAACCATGTGGCGGACAGTCCGGAATCACCTGTTGGGCATGCGCAACCACCTCTGAGACGTACCAGAACCACATGCCGTGCCGGCTGGAACCACCTACCGGACAGACCGGAATCACCCTTCGGGCATGCCGGAACCACCTGTCAGATGTGCCAGAAACACGTGCCGGAGACGCCGGAAGCACCTGCCAAGCACGTTGGAACCACCTGCTCAACTCGCCTGAACCACCTGCCGGACATGCCAAAATCACCTGCCGACTATGCCAGAACCACTTGGCGAACACTCCGGAATCACTTGCCGGGCATGCAGGAACCACCTCTCAGACATGCCAGAACCCCGTGCCAATGACCCCGGAAGCACCAGCCGAGCACGCCGGAACCACCTGCTCGACTCGCCAGAACCACCTGCCGATCACGCAAAACTCACCTGCCGGCTACACCACAACCAGTTGGTGAACACTTTGGAATCACCTGCCAGGCTTGCTGGAACCACCTGCCAGTCATGCCAAAATCACCTGCCAACTACGCCAGAACCGCTTGGCGGACACTGCGGAAACACCTGTCGGGCCGGCTGGAACCACATCTCAGACGTGCCAGAAACGTGTTCATGAGATGCTGGAACCACACCCCGAACAGACGGATACCACCTGCCAGAACCGCCTGAACCACCTGCTGAGCACGCCGGAAAAACCTGCTCGACTCACCGGTACCACCTCCCTGACACGCCAAAATCACCTGCTGGGTATGCCAGAACCACTTGGCGGACACTCCGGAATCATCTGCCGGACATGCCGGAACCAGCTCTCAGACACACCAGAACCAAGTGCCGTAGACGCCGGAAACACCTGCCGAGCATGCCGGAGCCACCTGCTCGACTCGCCAGAAACACCTGCCGGACACGCCAGAACCACCTGGCGGACACTACGGAATCACCCGTCGCGCATGCCGGAACCACCTCTCAGACGTGCCGGAAGCACGTGCCAGACACGCCGGAAGCACCTGCCGAGCACGTCGCAACCACCTGCTCAACTCGCCTGAACCACCTACCGGACACGCCAAAATCACCTGCCCGCTACACCAGCACCACTTCGGGGACAAGCCGGAATCACGTGAGGGGCATGCCGGCACAGCCTCTCAGACTGAACCTCGTGCCGGACACCACAGAACCACCTGCCGGACAGACCGGAACCACCTGCCGGACACGCCGGAACCACTGGCTCGACCCGCCGGAACGACCGCTGGACATGCAAAATCACCTGCCGGCTACGCCGGAAACACTTGGCGAACACTCCGGAATCACCTGCCGGGCATGCCGGAACCACCTCTCAGATATGCCAGAACCACGTGCCAATGACCCCGGAAGCACCTGCCGAGCACGCCGGAACCACCTGCTCGACTCGCCAGAACCACCTGCCGGACACCCAAAAATCACCTGCCGGCTACGCCACAACCAGTTGGGGAACTCTTCGGAATCACCTGCCGGGCTTGCTGGAACCACCTGCCGGTCATGCCAAAATCACCTGCCAACTACGCCAGTACCACTTGGCGGACACTGTGGAAACACCTGTCGGGCCGGCCAGAACCACATCTCAGACGTGCCAGAACCATGTGCATGAGATGCTGGAACCACACCCCGAACAGACGGAAAACACCTGCCAGACCCGTCTGAACAACCTGCCGAGCACGCCGGAGCCACCTGCTCGACTCGCCGGAACCACCTACCTGACATGCCCAAATCACCAGCCGGGTATGCCAGAACCACTTGGCGGACACTCCGGAATCATCTGCCGGACATGCCGGAACCAGCTCTCAGACACACCAGAATCACGTGCCGGAGACGCCGGAAGCACCTGCCGAGCATGCCGGAGCCACCTGCTCGACTCGCCAGAAACACCTGCCGGACACGCCAAAATCAACTGCCGGGTACGCCAGAACCACCTGGCGGACACTCCGAAACCACCTGTCGCGCATGCCGGAACCACCTCTCAGACGTGCCGGAAGCACGTGCCGGAAACGCCGGAATCACCTACCGGACAGACCGGAACCACCTGCCGAGCACGCCGGAGCCACCTGTTCGGCTCGCTGGAACCACCTGCCGGACAGGCCAATATCAACTGCTGGCTATGCCAGAACCACCTGGGGGACAGTCCGGAATCACCTGCCAGCCATGGCGGAACCACCTCTCAGACGTACCAGAACCACCTGCCGGAGAAGCTGGAAACACGTCCTGGACAGTCTGGAACCACCTGCCGGCCAAGCCTGAACCACCTGCCAAGCACAACGGAACAACCTGCCAGACACGCCAAAATCACCTGCGTGTTATGCCAGAACCACTTGGAGGACTCTCCGGGATGACCTGCCGGGCATGCCGGAACCACCTCTCAGACGTGCCAGAACCATGTGGCGGACAGTCCGGTATCACCTGTTGGGCATGCGCAACCACCTCTGAGACGTACCAGAACCACATGCCGTGCAGGCTGGAACCACCTACCGGACAGACCGGAATCACCTTTCGGGCATGCCGGAACCACCTGTCAGATGTGCCAGAAACACGTGCCGGAGACGCCGGAAGCACCTGCCAAGCACGTTGGAACCACCTGCTCAACTCGCCTGAACCACCTGCCGGACATGCCAAAATCACCTGCCGACTATGCCAGAACCACTTGGCGAACACTCCGGAATCACTTGCCGGGCATGCAGGAACCACCTCTCAGACATGCCAGAACCCCGTGCCAATGACCCCGGAAGCACCAGCCGAGCACGCCGGAACCACCTGCTCGACTCGCCAGAACCACCTGCCGATCACGCAAAAATCACCTGCCGGCTACGCCACACCCAGTTGGTGAACACTTTGGAATCACCTGCCAGGCTTGCTGGAACCACCTGCCAGTCATGCCAAAATCACCTGCCAACTACGCCAGAACCGCTTGGCGGACACTGCGGAAACACCTGTCGGGCCGGCTGGAACCACATCTCAGACGTGCCAGAAACGTGTTCATGAGATGCTGGAACCACACCCCGAACAGACGGATACCACCTGCCAGAACCGCCTGAACCACCTGCTGAGCACGCCGGAACCACCTGCTCGACTCACCAGTACCACCTCCCTGACACGCCAAAATCACCTGCTGGGTATGCCAGAACCACTTGGCGGACACTCCGGAATCATCTGCCGGACATGCCGGAACCAGCTCTCAGACACACCAGAAACAAGTGCCGGAGACGCCGAGAGCACCTGCCGAGCATGCCGGAGCTACCTGCTCGGCTCGCCAGGAACACCAGCCGGACACGCCAAAATCACCTGCCGGGTACGCCAGAACCACCTGGCGGAAACTACGGAATCACCTGCCGCGCATGTGGAGCCACCTCTCAGACGTGCCGGAAGCACGTGCCAGACACGCCGGAAACACCTACCGGACAGACCGGAACCACCTGCCAAGAACACCGGAGCCACCTGTTCGGCTCGCTGGAACCACCTGCCGGACAGGCCAATATCAACTGCTGGCTATGCCAGAACCACCTGGGGGACAGTCCGGGATCACCTGCCAGCCATGGCGGAACCACCTCTCAGACGTACCAGAACCACCTGCCGGAGAAGCTGGAAACACGTCCTGGACAGACTGGAACCACGTGACGGCCATGCCTGAACCACCTGCCGAGCATGGCGGAACCACCTGCCGGACACGCCAATTCACCTGCGGGCTACGCCAGAACCACTTGGACGACTCTCCGAAATGACCTGCCGGGCATGTTGGAACCACCTCTCAGACGTGCCAGAAGCACGTGGCGGACAGTCCGGAATCACCTGTTGGGCATACGCAACCACCTCTGACACGTACCAGAACCACGTGCCGTGCACGCCGGAACCACCTACCGGACAGACCGGAATCAACTTTTGGGCATGCCGGAACCACCAGTCAGATGTGCCAGAAACACGTGCCAGAGACACCGGAAGCACCTGCCGAGCACGTCGCAACCACCTGCTCACCTCGCCTGAACCACCTGCCGGACACGCCAAAATCACCTGCCCGCTACACCAGCACCACTTCGGGGACAAGCCGGAATCACGTGAGGGGCATGCCGGCACAGCCTCTCAGACTGAACCTCGTGCCGGACACCACAGAACCACCTGCCGGACAGACCAGAACCACCTGCCGGGCACGCCGGAACCACCGGCTCGACCCGCCGGAACGACCGCTGGACATGCAAAATCACCTGCCGGCTACGCCGGAAACACTTGGCGAACACTCCGGAATCACCTGCCGGGCATGCCGGAACCACCTCTCAGATATGTCAGAACCACGTGCCAATGACCCCGGAAGCACCTGCCGAGCACGCCGGAACCACCTGCTCGACTCGCCAGAACCACCTGCCGGACACGCAAAAATCACCTGCCGGCTACGCCACAACCAGTTGGGGAACACTTCGGAATCACCTGCCGGGCTTGCTGGAACCACCTGCCGGTCATGCCAAAATCACCTGCCAACTACGCCAGTACCACTTGGCGGACACTGTGGAAACACCTGTGGGGCCGGCCGGAACCGCATCTCAGACGTTCCAGAACCATGTGCATGAGATGCTGGAATCACACCCCGAACAGACGGAAAACACCTGCCAGACCCGTCTGAACAACCTGCCGAGCACGCCGGAGAGACCTACCTGACATGCCCAAATCACCAGCCGGGTATGCCAGAACCACTTGGCGGACACTCCGGAATCATCTGCCGGACATGCCGGAACCAGCTCTCAGACACACCAGAACCACGTGCCGGAGACGCCGGAAGCACCTGCCGAGCATGCCGGAGCCACCTGCTCGACTCGCCAGAAACACCTGCCGGACACGCCAAAATCACCTGCCGGGTACGCCAGAACCACCTGGCGGACACTCCGAAACCACCTGTCGCGCATGCCGGAACCACCTCTCAGACGTGCCGGAAGCACGTGCCGGACACGCCGGAATGACCTACCGGACAGACCGGAACCACCTGCCGAGCACGCCGGAGCCACCTGTTCGACTCTCTGGAACCACCTGCCGGACAGGCCAATATCAACTGCTGGATATGCCAGAACCACCTGGGGGACGGTCCGGAATCACCTGCCAGCCATGGCGGAACCACCTCTCAGACGTACCAGAACCACCTGCCGGAGAATCTGGAAACACGTCCTGGACAGTCTGGAACCACCTGCCGGCCAAGCCTGAACCACCTGCCAAGCACAACGGAACAACCTGCCTGACACGCCAAAATCACCTGCGTGTTATGCCAGAACCACTTGGAGGACTCTCTGGGATGACCTTCCGGGCATGCCGGAACCACCTCTCAGACGTGCCAGAACCATGTGGCGGACAGTCCGGAATCACCTGATGGGCATGCGCAACCACCTCTGAGACGTACCAGAACCACATGCCGTGCCGGCTGGAACCACCTACCGGACAGACCGGAATCACCTTTCGGGCATGCCGGAACCACCTGTCAGATGTGCCAGAAACACGTGCCGGAGACGCCGGAAGCACCTGCCAAGCACGTTGGAACCACCTGCTCAACTCGCCTGAACCACCTGCCGGACATGCCAAAATCACCTGCCGACTATGCCAGAACCACTTGGCGAACACTCCGGAATCACTTGCCGGGCATGCAGGAACCACCTCTCAGACATGCCAGAACCCCGTGCCAATGACCCCGGAAGCACCAGCCGAGCACGCCGGAACCACCTGCTCGACTCGCCAGAACCACCTGCCGATCACGCAAAACTCACCTGCCGGCTACGCCACAAACAGTTGGGGAACACTTCGGAATCACCTGCCGGGCTTGCTGGAACCACCTGCCGGTCATGCCAAAATCACCTGCCAACTACGCCAGTACCACTTGGCGGACACTGTGGAAACACCTGTCGGGCCGGCCGGAACCACATCTCAGACGTGCCAGAACCATGTGCATGAGATGCTGGAACCACACCCAGAACAGACGGAAAACACCTGCCAGACCCGTCTGAACAACCTGCCGAGCACGCCGGAGCCACCTACCTGACATGCCCAAATCACCAGCCGGGTATGCCAGAACCACTTGGCGGACACTCCGGAATCATCTGCCGGACATGCCGGAACCAGCTCTCAGACACACCAGAACCACGTGCCGGAGACGCCGGAAGCACCTGCCGAGCATGCCGGAGCCACCTGCTCGACTCGCCAGAAACACCTGCCGGACACGCCAAAATCACCTGCCGGGTACGCCAGAACCACCTGGCGGACACTCCGAAACCACCTGTCGCGCATGCCGGAACCACCTCTCAGACGTGCAGGAAGCACGTGCCGGACACGCCGGAATGACCTACCGGACAGACCGGAACCACCTGCCGAGCACGCCGGAGCCACCTGTTCGACTCGCTGGAACCACCTGCCGGACAGGCCAATATCAACTGCTGGCTATGCCAGAACCACCTGGGGGACGGTCCGGAATCACCTGCCAGCCATGGCGGAACCACCTCTCAGACGTACCAGAACCACCTGCCGGAGAAGCTGGAAACACGTCCTGGACAGTCTGGAACCACCTGCCGGCCAAGCCTGAACCACCTGCCAAGCACAACGGAACAACCTGCCTGACACGCCAAAATCACCTGCGTGTTATGCCAGAACCACTTGGAGGACTCTCTGGGATGACCTGCCGGGCATGCCGGAACCACCTCTCAGACGTGCCAGAACCATGTGGCGGACAGTCCGGAATCACCTGTTGGGCATGCGCAACCACCTCTGAGACGTACCAGAACCACATGCCGTGCCGGCTGGAACCACCTACCGGACAGACCGGAATCACCTTTCGGGCATGCCGGAACCACCTGTCAGATGTGCCAGAAACACGTGCCGGAGACGCCGGAAGCACCTGCCAAGCACGTTGGAACCACCTGCTCAACTCGCCTGAACCACCTGCCGGACATGCCAAAATCACCTGCCGACTATGCCAGAACCACTTGGCGAACACTCCGGAATCACTTGCCGGGCATGCAGGAACCACCTCTCAGACATGCCAGAACCCCGTGCCAATGACCCCGGAAGCACCAGCCGAGCACGCCGGAACCACCTGCTCGACTCGCCAGAACCACCTGCCGATCACGCAAAAATCACCTGCCGGCTACGCCACAAACAGTTGGGGAACACTTCGGAATCACCTGCCGGGCTTGCTGGAACCACCTGCCGGTCATGCCAAAATCACCTGCCAACTACGCCAGTACCACTTGGCGGACACTGTGGAAACACCTGTCGGGCCGGCCGGAACCACATCTCAGACGTGCCAGAACCATGTGCATGAGATGCTGGAACCACACCCAGAACAGACGGAAAACACCTGCCAGACCCGTCTGAACAACCTGCCGAGCACGCCGGAGCCACCTACCTGACATGCCCAAATCACCAGCCGGGTATGCCAGAACCACTTGGCGGACACTCCGGAATCATCTGCCGGACATGCCGGAACCAGCTCTCAGACACACCAGAACCACGTGCCGGAGACGCCGGAAGCACCTGCCGAGCATGCCGGAGCCACCTGCTCGACTCGCCAGAAACACCTGCCGGACACGCCAAAATCACCTGCCGGGTACGCCAGAACCACCTGGCGGACACTCCGAAACCACCTGTCGCGCATGCCGGAACCACCTCTCAGACGTGCAGGAAGCACGTGCCGGACACGCCGGAATGACCTACCGGACAGACCGGAACCACCTGCCGAGCACGCCGGAGCCACCTGTTCGACTCGCTGGAACCACCTGCCGGACAGGCCAATATCAACTGCTGGCTATGCCAGAACCACCTGGGGGACGGTCCGGAATCACCTGCCAGCCATGGCGGAACCACCTCTCAGACGTACCAGAACCACCTGCCGGAGAAGCTGGAAACACGTCCTGGACAGTCTGGAACCACCTGCCGGCCAAGCCTGAACCACCTGCCAAGCACAACGGAACAACCTGCCTGACACGCCAAAATCACCTGCGTGTTATGCCAGAACCACTTGGAGGACTCTCTGGGATGACCTGCCGGGCATGCCGGAACCACCTCTCAGACGTGCCAGAACCATGTGGCGGACAGTCCGGAATCACCTGTTGGGCATGCGCAACCACCTCTGAGACGTACCAGAACCACATGCCGTGCCGGCTGGAACCACCTACCGGACAGACCGGAATCACCCTTCGGGCATGCCGGAACCACCTGTCAGATGTGCCAGAAACACGTGCCGGAGACGCCGGAAGCACCTGCCAAGCACGTTGGAACCACCTGCTCAACTCGCCTGAACCACCTGCCGGACATGCCAAAATCACCTGCCGACTATGCCAGAACCACTTGGCGAACACTCCGGAATCACTTGCCGGGCATGCAGGAACCACCTCTCAGACATGCCAGAACCCCGTGCCAATGACCCCGGAAGCACCAGCCGAGCACGCCGGAACCACCTGCTCGACTCGCCAGAACCACCTGCCGATCACGCAAAAATCACCTGCCGGCTACGCCACAACCAGTTGGTGAACACTTTGGAATCACCTGCCAGGCTTGCTGGAACCACCTGCCAGTCATGCCAAAATCACCTGCCAACTACGCCAGAACCGCTTGGCGGACACTGCGGAAACACCTGTCGGGCCGGCTGGAACCACATCTCAGACTTGCCAGAAACGTGTTCATGAGATGCTGGAACCACACCCCGAACAGACGGATACCACCTGCCAGAACCGCCTGAACCACCTGCTGAGCACGCCGGAACCACCTGCTCGACTCACCGGTACCACCTCCCTGACACGCCAAAATCACCTGCTGGGTATGCCAGAACCACTTGGCGGACACTCCGGAATCATCTGCCGGACATGCCGGAACCAGCTCTCAGACACACCAGAACCAAGTGCCGGAGACGCCGGAAGCACCTGCCGAGCATGCCGGAGCCACCTGCTCGACTCGCCAGAAACACCTGCCGGACACGCCAAAATCACCTGCTGGGTACGCCAGAACCACCTGGCGGACACTCCGGAATCACCTGCCGCGCATGACGGAACCACCTCTCAGACGTGCCGGAAGCACGTGCCAGACACGCCGGAAACACCTACCGGACAGACCGGAACCACCTGCCAAGAACGCCGGAGCCACCTGTTCGACTCGCTGGAACCACCTGCCGGACAGGCCAATATCAACTGCTGGCTATGCCAGAACCACCTGGGGGACAGTCCGGGATCACCTGCCAGCCATGGCGGAACCACCTCTCAGACGTACCAGAACCACCTGCCGGAGAAGCTGGAAACACGTCCTGGACAGACTGGAACCACGTGACGGCCATGCCTGAACCACCTGCCGAGCACGGCGGAACCACCTGCCGGACACGCCAAAATCACCTGCGGGCTACGCCAGAACCACTTGGACGACTCTCCGAAATGACCTGCCGGGCATGTTGGAACCACCTCTCAGACGTGCCAGAAGCACGTGGCGGACAGTCCGGAATCACCTGTTGGGCATACGCAACCACCTCTGACACGTACCAGAACCACGTGCCGTGCACGCCGGAACCACCTACCGGACAGACCGGAATCAACTTTTGGGCATGACGGAACCACCAGTCAGATGTGCCAGAAACACGTGCCGGAGACGCCGGAAGCACCTGCCGAGCACGTCGCAACCACCTGCTCAACTCGCCTGAACCACCTGCCGGACACGCCAAAATCACCTGCCCGCTACACCAGCACCACTTCGGGGACAAGCCGGAATCACGTGAGGGGCATGCCGGCACAGCCTCTCAGACTGAACCTCGTGCCGGACACCACAGAACCACCTGCCGGACAGACCGGAACCACCTGCCGGACACGCCGGAACCACCGGCTCGACCCGCCGGAACGACCGCTGGACATGCAAAATCACCTGCCGGCTACGCCGGAAACACTTGGCGAACACTCCGGAATCACCTGCCGGGCATGCCGGAACCACCTCTCAGATATGCCAGAACCACGTGCCAATGACCCCGGAAGCACCTGCCGAGCACGCCGGAACCACCTGCTCGACTCGCCAGAACCACCTGCCGGACACGCAAAAATCACCTGCCGGCTACGCCACAACCATTTGGGGAACACTTCGGAATCACCTGCCGGGCTTGCTGGAACCACCTGCCGGTCATGCCAAAATCACCTGCCAACTACGCCAGTACCACTTGGCGGACACTGTGGAAACACCTGTCGGGCCGGCCGGAACCACATCTCAGACGTGCCAGAACCATGTGCATGAGATGCTGGAACCACACCCAGAACAGACGGAAAACACCTGCCAGACCCGTCTGAACAACCTGCCGAGCACGCCGGAGCCACCTACCTGACATGCCCAAATCACCAGCCGGGTATGCCAGAACCACTTGGCGGAAAACTCCGGAATCATCTGCCGGACACGCCGGAACAGCTCTCAGACACACCAGAACCACGTGCCGGAGACGCCGGAAGCACCTGCCGAGCATGCCGGAGCCACCTGCTCGACTCGCCACAAACACCTGCCGGACACGCCAAAATCACCTGCCGGGTACGCCAGAACCACCTGGCGGACACTCCGAAACCACCTGTCGCGCATGCCGGAACCACCTCTCAGACGTGCAGGAAGCACGTGCCGGACACGCCGGAATGACCTACCGGACAGACCGGAACCACCTGCCGAGCACGCCGGAGCCACCTGTTCGACTCTCTGGAACCACCTGCCGGACAGGCCAATATCAACTGCTGGCTATGCCAGAACCACCTGGGGGACGGTCCGGAATCACCTGCCAGCCATGGCGGAACCACCTCTCAGACGTACCAGAACCACCTGCCGGAGAAGCTGGAAACACGTCCTGGACAGTCTGGAACCACCTGCCGGCCAAGCCTGAACCACCTGCCAAGCACAACGGAACAACCTGCCTGACACGCCAAAATCACCTGCGTGTTATGCCAGAACCACTTGGAGGACTCTCTGGGATGACCTGCCGGGCATGCCGGAACCACCTCTCAGACGTGCCAGAACCATGTGGCGGACAGTCCGGAATCACCTGTTGGGCATGCGCAACCACCTCTGAGACGTACCAGAACCACATGCCGTGCCGGCTGGAACCACCTACCGGACAGACCGGAATCACCTTTCGGGCATGCCGGAACCACCTGTCAGATGTGCCAGAAACACGTGCCGGAGACGCCGGAAGCACCTGCCAAGCACGTTGGAACCACCTGCTCAACTCGCCTGAACCACCTGCCGGACATGCCAAAATCACCTGCCGACTATGCCAGAACCACTTGGCGAACACTCCGGAATCACTTGCCGGGCATGCAGGAACCACCTCTCAGACATGCCAGAACCCCGTGCCAATGACCCCGGAAGCACCAGCCGAGCACGCCGGAACCACCTGCTCGACTCGCCAGAACCACCTGCCGATCACGCAAAAATCACCTGCCGGCTACGCCACAACCAGTTGGTGAACACTTTGGAATCACCTGCCAGGCTTGCTGGAACCACCTGCCAGTCATGCCAAAATCACCTGCCAACTACGCCAGAACCGCTTGGCGGACACTGCGGAAACACCTGTCGGGCCGGCTGGAACCACATCTCAGACTTGCCAGAAACGTGTTCATGAGATGCTGGAACCACACCCCGAACAGACGGATACCACCTGCCAGAACCGCCTGAACCACCTGCTGAGCACGCCGGAACCACCTGCTCGACTCACCGGTACCACCTCCCTGACACGCCAAAATCACCTGCTGGGTATGCCAGAACCACTTGGCGGACACTCCGGAATCATCTGCCGGACATGCCGGAACCAGCTCTCAGACACACCAGAACCAAGTGCCGGAGACGCCGGAAGCACCTGCCGAGCATGCCGGAGCCACCTGCTCGACTCGCCAGAAACACCTGCCGGACACGCCAAAATCACCTGCTGGGTACGCCAGAACCACCTGGCGGACACTCCGGAATCACCTGCCGCGCATGACGGAACCACCTCTCAGACGTGCCGGAAGCACGTGCCAGACACGCCGGAAACACCTACCGGACAGACCGGAACCACCTGCCAAGAACGCCGGAGCCACCTGTTCGACTCGCTGGAACCACCTGCCGGACAGGCCAATATCAACTGCTGGCTATGCCAGAACCACCTGGGGGACAGTCCGGGATCACCTGCCAGCCATGGCAGAACCACCTCTCAGACGTACCAGAACCACCTGCCGGAGAAGCTGGAAACACGTCCTGGACAGACTGGAACCACGTGACGGCCATGCCTGAGCCACCTGCCGAGCACGGCGGAACCACCTGCCGGACACGCCAAAATCACCTGCGGGCTACGCCAGAACCACTTGGACGACTCTCCGAAATGACCTGCCGGGCATGTTGGAACCACCTCTCAGACGTGCCAGAAGCACGTGGCGGACAGTCCGGAATCACCTGTTGGGCATACGCAACCACCTCTGACACGTACCAGAACCACGTGCCGTGCACGCCGGAACCACCTACCGGACAGACCGGAATCTTCTTTTGGGCATGCCGGAACCACCAGTCAGATGTGCCAGAAACACGTGCCGGAGACGCCGGAAGCACCTGCCGAGCACGTCGCAACCACCTGCTCAACTCGCCTGAACCACCTGCCGGACACGCCAAAATCACCTGCCCGCTACACCAGCACCACTTCGGGGACAAGCCGGAATCACGTGAGGGGCATGCCGGCACAGCCTCTCAGACTGAACCTCGTGCCGGACACCACAGACCCACCTGCCGGACAGACCGGAACCACCTGCCGGACACGCCGGAACCACCGGCTCGACCCGCCGGAACGACCGCTGGACATGCAAAATCACCTGCCGGCTACGCCGGAAACACTTGGCGAACACTCTGGAATCACCTGCCGGGCATGCCGGAACCACCTCTCAGATATGCCAGAACCACGTGCCAATGACCCCGGAAGCACCTGCCGAGCACGCCGGAACCACCTGCTCGACTCGCCAGAACCACCTGCCGGACACGCAAAAATCACCTGCCGGCTACGCCACAACCAGTTGGGGAACACTTCGGAATCACCTGCCGGGCTTGCTGGAACCACCTGCCGGTCATGCCAAAATCACCTGCCAACTACGCCAGTACCACTTGGCGGACACTGTGGAAACACCTGTCGGGCCGGCCGGAACCACATCTCAGACGTGCCAGAACCATGTGCATGAGATGCTGGAACCACACCCAGAACAGACGGAAAACACCTGCCAGACCCGTCTGAACAACCTGCCGAGCATGCCGGAGCCACCTACCTGACATGCCCAAATCACCAGCCGGGTATGCCAGAACCACTTGGCGGACACTCCGGAATCATCTGCCGGACATGCCGGAACCAGCTCTCAGACACACCAGAACCACGTGCCGGAGACGCCGGAAGCACCTGCCGAGCATGCCGGAGCCACCTGCTCGACTCGCCAGAAACACCTGCCGGACACGCCAAAATCACCTGCCGGGTACGCCAGAACCACCTGGCGGACACTCCGAAATCACCTGTCGCGCATGCCGGAACCACCTCTCAGACGTGCAGGAAGCACGTGCCGGACACGCCGGAATGACCTACCGGACAGACCGGAACCACCTGCCGAGTACGCCGGAGCCACCTGTTCGACTCTCTGGAACCACCTGCCGGACAGGCCAATATCAACTGCTGGCTATGCCAGAACCAGGTGTTGGACGGTCCGGAATCACCTGCCAGCCATGGCGGAACCACGTCTCAGACGTACCAGAACCACCTGCCGGAGAAGCTGGAAACACGTCCTGGACAGTCTGGAACCACCTGCCGGCCAAGCCTGAACCACCTGCCAAGCACAACGGAACAACCTGCCTGACACGCCAAAATCACCTGCGTGTTATGCCAGAACCACTTGGAGGACTCTCTGGGATGACCTGCCGGGCATGCCGGAACCACCTCTCAGACGTGCCAGAACCATGTGGCGGACAGTCCGGAATCACCTGTTGGGCATGCGCAACCACCTCTGAGACGTACCAGAACCACATGCCGTGCAGGCTGGAACCACCTACCGGACAGACCGGAATCACCTTTCGGGCATGCCGGAACCACCTGTCAGATGTGCCAGAAACACGTGCCGGAGACGCCGGAAGCACCTGCCAAGCACGTTGGAACCACCTGCTCAACTCGCCTGAACCACCTGCCGGACATGCCAGAATCACCTGCCAACTATGCCAGAACCACTTGGCGAACACTCCGGAATCACTTGCCGGGCATGCAGGAACCACCTCTCAGACATGCCAGAACCCCGTGCCAATGACCCCGGAAGCACCAGCCGAGCAAGCCGGAACCACCTGCTCGACTCGCCAGAACCACCTGCCGATCACGCAAAAATCACCTGCCGGATACGCCACAACCAGTTGGTGATCACTTTGGAATCACCTGCCAGGCTTGCTGGAACCACCTGCCAGTCATGCCAAAATCACCTGCCAACTATGCGAGAACCGCTTGGCGGACACTGCGGATAAACCTGTCGGGCCGGCTGGAACCACATCTCAGACATGCCAGAAACGTGTTCATGAGATGCTGGAATCACACCCCGAACAGCCGGATACCACCTGCCAGAACCGCCTGAACCACATGCTGAGCACGCCGGAACCACCTGCTCGACTCACCGGTACCACCTCCCTGACACGCCAAAATCACCTGCCTGGTACGCCAGAACCACCTGGCGGAAACTACGGAATCACCTGCCGTGCATGCCGGAACCACCTCTCACACGTGTCGGAAGCACGTGCCAGACACGCCGGAAACACCTACCGGACAGACCGGAACCACCTGCCAAGAACGCCGGAGCCACCTGTTCGGCTCGCTGGAACCACCTGCCGGACAGGCCAATATCAACTGCTGGCTATGCCAGAACCACCTGGGGGACAGTCCGGGATCACCTGCCAGCCATGGCGGAACCACCTCTCAGACGTACCAGAACCACCTGCCGGAGAAGCTGGAAACACGTCCTGGACAGACTGGAACCACGTGACGGCCATGCCTGAACCACCTGCCGAGCACGGCGGAACCACCTGCCGGACACGCCAAAATCACCTGCGGGCTACGCCAGAACCACTTGGACGACTCTCCGAAATGACCTGCCGGGCATGTTGGAACCAGCTGCCAGACGTGCCAGAAGCACATGGCGGACTGTCCGGAATCACCTGTTGGGCATACGCAACCACCTCTGACACGTACCAGAACCACGTGCCGTGCACGCCGGAACCACCTACCGGACAGACCGGAATCAACTTTTGGGCATGCCGGAACCACCAGTCAGGTGTGCCAGAAACACGTGCCGGAGACG
>NW_027227936.1:0-11792 GCF_037783145.1 Equus przewalskii | reverse complement strand
CGATCACGCAAAAATCACCTGCCGGCTACGCCACAACCAGTTGGTGAACACTTTGGAATCACCTGCCAGGCTTGCTGGAACCACCTGCCAGTCATGCCAAAATCACCTGCCAACTATGCCAGAACCGCTTGGCGGACACTGCGGAAACACCTGTCGGGCCGGCTGGAACCACATCTCAGACGTGCCAGAAACGTGTTCATGAGATGCTGGAACCACACCCCGAACAGACGGATACCACCTGCCAGAACCGCCTGAACCACCTGCTGAGCACGCCGGAACCACCTGCTCGACTCACCGGTACCACCTACCTGACATGCCCAAATCACCAGCCGGGTATGCCAGAACCACTTGGCGGAAACTCCGGAATCATCTGCCGGACATGCCGGAACCAGCTCTCAGACACACCACAACCAAGTGCCGGAGACGTCGGAAGCACCTGCTGAGCATGCCGGAGCCACCTGCTCGACTCGCCAGAAACACCTGCCGGACACGCCAAAATCACCTGCCGGGTATGCAAGAACCACCTGGCGGACACTACGGAATCACCTGCCGCGCATGCCGGAAACACCTCTCAGACGTGCCGGAAGCACGTGCCGGACACGCCGGAAACACCTACCGGACAGACCGGAACCACCTGCCGAGCACGCCGGAGCCACCTGTTCGACTCGCTGGAACCACCTGCCGGACAGGCCAATATCAACTGCTGGCTATGCCAGAACCACCTGGGGGACGGTCCGGAATCACCTGCCAGCCATGGCGGAACCACCTCTCAGACGTACCAGAACCACCTGCCGGAGAAGCTGGAAACACGTCCTGGACAGTCTGGAACCACCTGCCGGCCAAGCCTGAACCACCTGCCAAGCACAACGGAACAACCTGCCAGACACGCCAAAATCACCTGCGTGTTATGCCAGAACCACTTGGAGGACTCTCTGGGATGACCTGCCGGGCATGCCGGAACCACCTCTCAGACGTGCCAGAACCATGTGGCGGACAGTCCGGAATCACCTGTTGGGCATGCGCAACCACCTCTGAGACGTACCAGAACCACATGCCGTGCAGGCTGGAACCACCTACCGGACAGACCGGAATCACCTTTCGGGCATGCCGGAACCACCTGTCAGATGTGCCAGAAACACGTGCCGGAGACGCCGGAAGCACCTGCCAAGCACGTTGGAACCACCTGCTCAACTCGCCTGAACCACCTGCCGGACATGCCAAAATCACCTGCCGACTATGCCAGAACCACTTGGCGAACACTCCGGAATCACTTGCCGGGCATGCAGGAACCACCTCTCAGACATGCCAGAACCCCGTGCCAATGACCCCGGAAGCACCAGCCGAGCACGCCGGAACCACCTGCTCGACTCGCCAGAACCACCTGCCGATCACGCAAAAATCACCTGCCGGCTACGCCACAACCAGTTGGTGAACACTTTGGAATCACCTGCCAGGCTTGCTGGAACCACCTGCCAGTCATGCCAAAATCACCTGCCAACTACGTCAGAACCGCTTGGCGGACACTGCGGAAACACCTGTCGGGCCGGCTGGAACCACATCTCAGACGTGCCAGAAACGTGTACATGAGATGCTGGAACCACACCCCGAACAGACGGATACCACCTGCCAGAACCGCCTGAACCACCTGCTGAGCACGCCGGAACCACCTGCTCGACTCACCGGTACCACGTCCCTGACACGCCAAAATCACCTGCTGGGTATGCCAGAACCACTTGGCGGACACTCCGGAATCATCTGCCGGACAAGCCGGAACCAGCTCTCAGACACACCAGAACCAAGTGCCGGAGACGCCGGAAGCACCTGCCGAGCATGCCAGAGCCACCTGCTCGACTCGCCAGAAACACCTGCCGGACACGCCAAAACCACCTGCCGGGTACGCCAGAACCACCTGGCGGACACTACGGAATCACCTGCCGCGCATGCCGGAAACACCTCTCAGACGTGCCGGAAGCACGTGCCGGACACGCCGGAAACACCTACCGGACAGACCGGAACCACCTGCCAAGAACGCCGGAGCCACCTGTTCGACTCGCTGGAACCACCTGCCGGACAGGCCAATATCAACTGCTGGCTATGCCAGAACCACCTGGGGGACAGTCCGGGATCACCTGCCAGCCATGGCGGAACCACCTCTCAGACGTACCAGAACCACCTGCCGGAGAAGCTGGAAACACGTCCTGGACAGACTGGAACCACGTGACGGCCATGCCTGAACCACCTGCCGAGCACGGCGGAACCACCCGCCGGACACGCCAAAATCACCTGCGGGCTACGCCAGAACCACTTGGACGACTCTCCGAAATGACCTGCCGGGCATGTTGGAACCACCTCTCAGACGTGCCAGAAGCACGTGGCGGACAGTCCGGAATCACCCGTTGGGCATACGCAACCACCTCTGAGACGTACCAGAACCACGTGCCGTGCACGCCAGAACGACCTACCGGACAGACCGGAATCAACTTTTGGGCATGCCGGAACCACCAGTCAGATGTGCCAGAAACACGTGCCGGAGACGCCGGAAGCACCTGCCGAGCACGTCGCAAGCACCTGCTCAACTCGCCTGAACCACCTGCCGGACACGCCAAAATCACCTGCCCGCTACACCAGCACCACTTCAGGGACAAGCCGGAATCACGTGAGGGGCATGCCGGCACAGCCTCTCAGACTGAACCTCGTGCCGGACACCACAGAACCACCTGCCGGACAGACCGGAACCACCTGCCGGACACGCCGGAACCACCGGCTCGACCCGCCGGAACGACCGCTGGACATGCAAAATCACCTGCCGGCTACGCCAGAAACACTTGGCGAACACTCCGGAATCACCTGCCGGGCATGCCGGAACCACCTCTCAGATATGCCAGAACCACGTGCCAATGACCCCGGAAGCACCTGCCGAGCACGCCGGAACCACCTGCTCGACTCGCCAGAACCACCTGCCGGACACGCAAAAATCACCTGCCGGCTACGCCACAACCCGTTGGGGAACACTTCGGAATCACCTGCCGGGCTTGCTGGAACCACCTGCCGGTCATGCCAAAATCACCTGCCAACTACGCCAGTACCACTTGGCGGACACTGTGGAAACACCTGTCGGGCCGGCCGGAACCACATCTCAGACGTGCCAGAACCATGTGCATGAGATGCTGGAACCACACCCCGAACAGACGGAAAACACCTGCCAGACCCGTCTGAACAACGTGCCGAGCACGCCGGAGCCACCTGCTCGACTCGCCGGAACCACCTACCTGACATGCCCAAATCACCAGCCGTGTATGCCAGAACCACTTGGCGGACACTCCGGAATCATCTGCCGGACATGCCGGAACCAGCTCTCAGACACACCAGAACCACGTGCCGGAGACGCCGGAAGCACCTGCCGAGCATGCCGGAGCCACCTGCTCGACTCGCCAGAAACACCTGCCGGACACGCCAAAATCACCTGCCGGGTACGCCAGAACCACCTGGCGGACACTCCGAAACCACCTGTCGCGCATGCCGGAACCACCTCTCAGACGTGCCGGAAGCACGTGCCGGACACGCCGGAATCACCTACCGGACAGACCGGAACCACCTGCCGAGCACGCCGGAGCCACCTGTTCGACTCGCTGGAACCACCTGCCGGACAGGCCAATATCAACTGCTGGCTATGCCAGAACCACCTGGGGGACGGTCCGGAATCACCTGCCAGCCATGGCGGAACCACCTCTCAGACGTACCAGAACCACCTGCCGGAGAAGCTGGAAACACGTCCTGGACAGTCTGGAACCACCTGCCGGCCAAGCCTGAACCACCTGCCAAGCACAACGGAACAACCTGCCAGACACGCCAAAATCACCTGCGTGTTATGCCAGAACCACTTGGAGGACTCTCTGGGATGACCTGCCGGGCATGCCGGAACCACCTCTCAGACGTGCCAGAACCATGTGGCGGACAGTCCGGAATCACCTGTTGGGCATGCGCAACCACCTCTGAGACGTACCAGAACCACATGCCGTGCAGGCTGGAACCACCTACCGGACAGACCGGAATCACCTTTCGGGCATGCCAGAACTACCTGTCAGATGTGCCAGAAACTCGTGCCGGAGACGCTGGAAGCACCTGCCAAGCACGTTGGAACCACCTGCTCAACTCGCCTGAACCACCTGCCGGACATGCCAAAATCACCTGCCGACTATGCCAGAACCACTTGGCGAACACTCCGGAATCACTTGCCGGGCATGCAGGAACCACCTCTCAGACATGCCAGAACCCCGTGCCAATGACCCCGGAAGCACCATCCGAGCACGCCGGAACCACCTGCTCGACTCGCCAGAACCACCTGCCGATCACGCAAAAATCACCTGCCGGCTACGCCACAACCAGTTGGTGAACACTTTGGAATCACCTGCCAGGCTTGCTGGAACCACCTGCCAGTCATGCCAAAATCACCTGCCAACTACGCCAGAACCGCTTGGCGGACACTGCGGAAACACCTGTCGGGCCGGCTGGAACCACATCTCAGACGTGCCAGAAACGTGTTCATGAGATGCTGGAACCACACCCCGAACAGACGGATACCACCTGCCAGAACCGCCTGAACCACCTGCTGAGCACGCCGGAACCACCTGCTCGACTCACCGGTACCACCTCCCTGACACGCCAAAATCACCTGCTGGGTATGCCAGAACCACTTGGCGGACACTCCGGAATCATCTGCCGGACATGCCGGAACCAGCTCTCAGACACACCAGAACCAAGTGCCGGAGACGCCGGAAGCACCTGCTGAGCATGCCGGAGCCACCTGCTCGACTCGCCAGAAACACCTGCCGGACACGCCAAAATCACCTGCCGGGTACGCAAGAACCACCTGGCGGACACTACGGAATCACCTGCCGCGCATGCCGGAACCACCTCTCAGACGTGCCGGAAGCACGTGCCGGACACGCCGGAAACACCTACCGGACAGACCGGAACCACCTGCCGAGCACGCCGGAGCCACCTGTTCGACTCGCTGGAACCACCTGCCGGACAGGCCAATATCAACTGCTGGCTATGCCAGAACCACCTGGGGGACGGTCCGGAATCACCTGCCAGCCATGGCGGAACCACCTCTCAGACGTACCAGAACCACCTGCCGGAGAAGCTGGAAACACGTCCTGGACTGTCTGGAACCATCTGCCGGCCAAGCCTGAACCACCTGCCAAGCACAACGGAACAACCTGCCAGACACGCCAAAATCACCTTCGTGTTATGCCAGAACCACTTGGAGGACTCTCTGGGATGACCTGCCGGGCATGCCGGAACCACCTCTCAGACGTGCCAGAACCATGTGGCGGACAGTCCGGAATCACCTGTTGGGCATGCGCAACCACCTCTGAGACGTACCAGAACCACATGCCGTGCAGACTGGAACCACCTACCGGACAGACCGGAATCACCTTTCGGGCATGCCGGAACCACCTGTCAGATGTGCCAGAAACACGTGCCGGAGACGCCGGAAGCACCTGCCAAGCACGTTGGAACCACCTGCTCAACTCGCCTGAACCACCTGCCGGACATGCCAAAATCACCTGCCGACTATGCCAGAACCACTTGGCGAACACTCCGGAATCACTTGCCGGGCATGCAGGAACCACCTCTCAGACATGCCAGAACCCCGTGCCAATGACCCCGGAAGCACCAGCCGAGCACGCCGGAACCACCTGCTCGACTCGCCAGAACCACCTGCCGATCACGCAAAAATCACCTGCCGGCTACGCCACAACCAGTTGGTGAACACTTTGGAATCACCTGCCAGGCTTGCTGGAACCACCTGCCAGTCATGCCAAAATCACCTGCCAACTACGCCAGAACCGCTTGGCGGACACTGCGGAAACACCTGTCGGGCCGGCTGGAACCACATCTCAGACGTGCCAGAAACGTGTTCATGAGATGCTGGAACCACACCCCGAACAGACGGATACCACCTGCCAGAACCGCCTGAACCACCTGCTGAGCACGCCGGAACCACCTGTTCGACTCACCGGTACCACCTCCCTGACACGCCAAAATCACCTGCTGGGTATGCCAGAACCACTTGGCGGACACTCCGGAATCATCTGCCGGACATGCCGGAACCAGCTCTCAGACACACCAGAACCAAGTGCCGGAGACGCCGGAAGCACCTGCCGAGCATGCCGGAGCCACCTGCTCGACTCGCCAGAAACACCTGCCGGACACGCCAAAATCACCTGCCGGGTACGCAAGAACCACCTGGCGGACACTACGGAATCACCTGCCGCGCATGCCGGAACCACCTCTCAGACGTGCCGGAAGCACGTGCCGGACACGCCGGAAACACCTACCGGACAGACCGGAACCACCTGCCGAGCACGCCGGAGCCACCTGTTCGACTCGCTGGAACCACCTGCCGGACAGGCCAATATCAACTGCTGGCTATGCCAGAACCACCTGGGGGACGGTCCGGAATCACCTGCCAGCCATGGTGGAACCACCTCTCAGACGTACCAGAACCACCTGCCGGAGAAGCTGGAAACACGTCCTAGACAGTCTGGAACCACCTGCCGGCCAAGCCCGAACCACCTGCCAAGCACAACGGAACAACCTGCCAGACACGCCAAAATCACCTGCGTGTTATGCCAGAACCACTTGGAGGACTCTCTGAGATGACCTGCCGGGCATGCCGGAACCACCTCTCAGACGTGCCAGAACCATGTGGCGGACAGTCCGGAATCACCTGTTGGGCATGCGCAACCACCTCTGAGACGTACCAGAACCACATGCCGTGCAGGCTGGAACCACCTACCGGACAGACCGGAATCACCTTTCGGACATGCCGGAACCACCTGTCAGATGTGCCAGAAACACGTGCCGGAGACGCCGGAAGCACCTGCCAAGCACGTTGGAACCACCTGCTCAACTCGCCTGAACCACCTGCCGGACATGCCAAAATCACCTGCCGACTATGCCAGAACCACTTGGCGAACACTCCGGAATCACTTGCCGGGCATGCAGGAACCACCTCTCAGACATGCCAGAACCCCGTGCCAATGACCCCGGAAGCACCAGCCGAGCACGCCGGAACCACCTGCTCGACTCGCCAGAACCACCTGCCGATCACGCAAAAATCACCTGCCGGCTACGCCACAACCAGTTGGTGAACACTTTGGAATCACCTGCCAGGCTTGCTGGAACCACCTGCCAGTCATGCCAAAATCACCTGCCAACTACGCCAGAACCGCTTGGCAGACACTGCGGAAACACCTGTCGGGCCGGCTGGAACCACATCTCAGACGTGCCAGAAACGTGTTCATGAGATGCTGGAACCACACCCCGAACAGACGGATACCACCTGCCAGAACCGCCTGAACCACCTGCTGAGCACGCCGGAACCACCTGCTCGACTCACCGGTACCACCTCCCTGAAACGCCAAAATCACCTCCTGGGTATGCCAGAACCACTTGGCGGACACTCCGGAATCATCTGCCGGACATGCCGGAACCAGCTCTCAGACACACCAGAACCAAGTGCCGGAGACGCCGGAAGCACCTGCCGAGCACGCCGGAGCCACCTGATCGACTCGCCAGAAACACCTGCCGGACACGCCAAAATCACCTGCCGTGTATGCCAGAACCACCTGGCGGACACTACGGAATCACCTGCCGCGCATGCCGGAACCACCTCTCAGACGTGCCGGAAGCACGTGCCGGACACGCCGGAAACACCTACCGGACAGACCGGAACCACCTGCGAAGAACGCCGGAGCCACCTGTTCGACTCGCTGGAACCACCTGCCGGACAGGCCAATATCAACTGCTGGCTATGCCAGAACCACCTGGGGGACAGTCCGGGATCACCTGCCAGCCATGGCGGAACCACCTCTCAGACGTACCAGAACCACCTGCCGGAGAAGCTGGAAACACGTCCTGGACAGACTGGAACCACGTGACGGCCATGCCTGAACCACCTGCCGAGCACGGCAGAACCACCCGCCGGACACGCCAAAATCACCTGCGGGCTACGCCAGAACCACTTGGACGACTCTCCAAAATGACCTGCCGGGCATGTTGGAACCACCTCTCAGACGTGCCAGAAGCACGTGGCGGACAGTCCGGAATCACCCGTTGGGCATACGCAACCACCTCTGAGATGTACCAGAACCACGTGCCGTGCACGCCGGAACCACCTACCGGACAGACCGGAATCAACTTTTGGGCATGCCGGAACCACCAGTCAGATGTGCCAGAAACACGTGCCGGAGACGCCGGAAGCACCTGCCGAGCACGTCGCAAGCACCTGCTCAACTCGCCTGAACCACCTGCCGGACACGCCAAAATCACCTGCCCGCTACACCAGCACCACTTCGGGGACAAGCCGGAATCACGTGAGGGGCATGCCGGCACAGCCTCTCAGACTGAACCTCGTGCCGGACACCACAGAACCACCTGCCGGACAGACCGGAACCACCTGCCGGACACGCCGGAACCACCGGCTCGACCCGCCGGAACGACCGCTGGACATGCAAAATCACCTGCCGGCTACGCCGGAAACACTTGGCGAACACTCAGGAATCACCTGCCGGGCATGCCGGAACCACCTCTCAGACATGCCAGAACCACGTGCCAATGACCCCGCAAGCACCTGCCGAGCACGCCGGAACCACCTGCTCGACTCGCCAGAACCACCTGCCGGACACGCAAAAATCACCTGCCGGCTACGCCACAACCAGTTGGGGAACACTTCGGAATCACCTGCCGGGCTTGCTGGAACCACCTGCCGGTCATGCCAAAATCACCTGCCAACTACGCCAGTACCACTTGGCGGACACTGTGGAAACACCTGTCGGGCCGGCCGGAACCACATCTCAGACGTGCCAGAACCATGTGCATGAGATGCTGGAACCACACCCCGAACAGACGGAAAACACCTGCCAGACCCGTCTGAACAACCTGCCGAGCACGCCGGAGCCACCTGCTCGACTCGCCGGAACCACCTACCTGACATGCCCAAATCACCAGCCGGGTATGCCAGAACCACTTGGCGGACACTCCGGAATCATCTGCCGGACATGCCGGAACCAGCTCTCAGACACACCAGAACCACGTGCCGGAGACCCCGGAAGCACCTGCCGAGCATGCCGGAGCCACCTGCTCGACTCGCCAGAAACACCTGCCAGACACGCCAAAATCACCTGCCGGGTACGCGAGAACCACCTGGCGGACACTCCGAAACCACCTGTCGCGCATGCTGGAACCACCTCTCAGACGTGCCGGAAGCACGTGCCGGACACGCCGGAATCACCTACCGGACAGACCGGAACCACCTGCCGAGCACGCCGGAGCCACCTGTTCGACTCGCTGGAACCACCTGCCGGACAGGCCAATATCAACTGCTGGCTATGCCAGAACCACCTGGGGGACGGTCCGGAATCACCTGCCAGCCATGGCGGAACCACCTCTCAGACGTACCAGAACCACCTGCCGGAGAAGCTGGAAACACGTCCTGGACAGTCTGGAACCACCTGCCGGCCAAGCCTGAACCACCTGCCAAGCACAACGGAACAACCTGCCAGACACGCCAAAATCACCTGCGTGTTATGCCAGAACCACTTGGAGGACTCTCTGGGATGACCTGCCGGGCATGCCGGAACCACCTCTCAGACGTGCCAGAACCATGTGGCGGACAGTCCGGAATCACCTGTTGGGCATGCGCAACCACCTCTGAGACGTACCAGAACCACATGCCGTGCAGGCTCGAACCACCTACCGGACAGACCGGAATCACCTTTCGGGCATGCCGGAACAACCTGTCAGATGTGCCAGAAACACGTGCCGGAGACGCCGGAAGCACCTGCCAAGCACGTTGGAACCACCTGCTCAACTCGCCTGAACCACCTGCCGGACATGCCAAAATCACCTGCCGACTATGCCAGAACCACTTGGCGAACACTCCGGAATCACTTGCCGGGCATGCAGGAACCACCTCTCAGACATGCCAGAACCCCGTGCCAATGACCTCGGAAGCACCAGCCGAGCACGCCGGAACCACCTGCTCGACTCGCCAGAACCACCTGCCGATCACGCAAAAATCACCTGCCGGCTACGCCACAACCAGTTGGTGAACACTTTGGAATCACCTGCCAGGCTTGCTGGAACCACCTGCCAGTCATGCCAAAATCACCTGCCAACTACGCCAGAACCGCTTGGCGGACACTGCGGAAACACCTGTCGGGCCGGCTGGAACCACATCTCAGACGTGCCAGAAACGTGTTCATGAGATGCTGGAACCACACCCCGAAAAGACGGATACCACCTGCCAGAACCGCCTGAACCACCTGCTGAGGACGCCGGAACCACCTGCTCGACTCACCGGTACCACCTCCCTGACACGCCAAAATCACCTGCCGGCTACGCCAGAACCACTTGGCGGACACTCCACAATCACCTGCCGGGCATGCCAGCACAACCTCTCCGAAGTGCCAGAAGCACGTGCCGGACAGGCCGGAACCATCTCCCGGACAGACCGGAAACACAGGAAACCTTCGCCAGAACCACCTGCTTGACTCACCGGTCCCACCTGCCGGACACGCCAAAATCACCTTTCCGCCGCACCAGAACCACTTGGTGGACAAGCCGGAATCACGTGACGTGCATGCCGACACAACCTCTCAGACGTGCCAGAACCTCGTGCCAGACACGCCAGAACCACCTGCCGGACAGCCCGGAACCACCTGCCGGACACGCCGGAACCACCCGCACGACTCGCCGGAACCACCGCCGGACATGCAAAATCACCTGCCCGCTACGCCAGACCACTTCGTGAACACTCCGGAATCACCTGCCGGGCATGCCGGAACCACCTCTCAGACTTGCCGGAACCATGTTCCGGACACGCCGGTACCACCTGCCGAGTATGCCGGAACCACCTGATCTACTCCCCAGAACCACCGGCTGGACACGCCAGAATCACCTGCCGGCTACGCCAGAACCACTGGGCAGACACTCCGGAACCACCTGCCCGGCATGCCGGAACCACCTCTCAGAGGTGCCAGAACCACATGCCGGAGACTCAGGAATCACCTGCCGGGCATGCCGGAACCATCTCTCAGAGGTGCCAGAACCACATGCCGGACACTCCGGAATCACCTGCCGGGCGTGCCGGAACCATCTCTCAGACGTGCCACAACCACGTGCCGAAGAGACCAGAAGCACCTGCCGAGCTCGCCGGAACCACCTGCTGGACATGCCGGAACCACCTGCCTCACAGGCCAAAATCATATGCCGGCTACGCCAAAACCACCTGGTGGGCACGCCAAAATCACCTGCCGGCTACGCCACAACCATTTGGTGAACACTTCGGAATCACCTGCCGGGCTGGCTGGAACCACCTGCCGGTCACGCCAACATCACCTGCCAGCTATGCCAGAACCACTTGGCGAACACCATGGAAACACCTGTCGGGACGGCCGGAACCACCTCTCAGACGTGCCAGAACCATGTGCCTGAGGTGCCGGAACCACACCCCGAACAGACCGAAACCACCTGCCAGACCCGTCTGAACCACCTGCCGAGCACGCCGGAAACACCTGCTCGACTCGCCGGAACCACCTACCTGACACGCCAAAATCACCTGCCGGGTATGCCAGAGCCACTTGGTGGACACTCCGGAATCATCTGCCGGACATGCCAGAACCAGCTCTCAGACACACCAGAACCACATGCCGGACACGCCGGAAGCCCCTGCTGAGCATGCCTGAGCCACAACTCGACTTGCCAGAAACACCTGCCAA
>NW_027227935.1:0-11496 GCF_037783145.1 Equus przewalskii | reverse complement strand
TTCCTGCATGCCCAAAAGTTGATTCCGGTCTGTCCGGTATGTGGTTCCAGCGTGCACGGCACGTGGTTCTGGTACGTGTCAGAGGTGGTTGCGTATGCTCAACAGGTGATTCCGGACTGTCCGCCACGTGCTTCTGGCACGTCTGAGAGGTGGTTCCAACATGCCCGGCTGTCATTTCGGAGAGTCGTCCAAGGGGTTCTGGCATAGCCCGCAGGTGATTTTGGCGTGTCCGGCAGGTGGTTCCGCCGTGCTCGGCAGGTGGTTCAGGCATGGCCGTCACGTGGTTCCAGTCTGTCCAGGACGTGTTTCCAGCTTCTCCGGCAGGTGGTTCTGGTACGTCTGAGAGGTGGTTCCGACATGGCTGGCAGGTGATCCCGGACTGTCCCCCAGGTGGTTCTGGCATAGCCAGAAGTTGATATTGGCCTGTCCGGCAGGTGGTTCCAGCGAGTCGAACAGGTGGCTCCGGCGTTCTTGGCAGGTGGTTCCGGTCTGTCCGGTAGGTGTTTCCGGCGTGTCTGGCACGTGATTCCGGCACGTCTGAGAATTGGTTCCGACATGCGCGGCACGTGATTCCGTAGTGTCCGCCAGGTGGTTCTGGCGTACCCGGCAGGTGATTTTGGCGTGTCCGGCAGGTGTTTCTGGCGAGTCGAGCAGGTGGCTCCGGCATGCTCGGCAGGTGCTTCCGGCGTCTCCGGCACATGGTTCTGGTGTGTCTGAGAGCTGGTTCCGGCATGTCCGGCAGGTGATTCCGGAGTGTCGGCCAGGTGGTTCTGGCATACCCGGCAGGTGATTTTGGCGTGTCCGGCAGGTGTTTCTGGCGAGTCGAGCAGGTGGCTCCGGCATGCTCGGCAGGTGCTTCCGGCCTCTCCGGCACTTGGTTCTGGTGTGTCTGAGAGCTGGTTCCGGCATGTCCGGCAGATGATTCCGGAGTGTCCGCCAAGTGGTTCTGGCATACCCAGCAGGTGATTTTGGCGTGTCAGGGAGGTGGTACCGGTGAGTCGAGCAGGTGGTTCCGGCGTGCTCAGCAGGTGGTTCAGGCGGTTCTGGCAGGTGGTATCCGTCTGTTCGGGGTGTGGTTCCAGCATCTCATGAACACGTTTCTGGCACGTCTGAGATGTGGTTCCAGCCGGCCCGACAGGTGTTTCCGCAGTGTCCGCCAAGCGGTTCTGGCGTAGTTGGCAGGTGATTTTGGCATGACTGGCAGGTGGTTCCAGCAAGCCTGACAGGTGATTCCAAAGTGTTCACCAACGGGTTGTGGGACAGCCGGCAGGTGATTTTTGCGTGATCGGCAGGTGGTTCTGGCGAGTCGAGCAGGTGGTTCCGGCGTGCTCGGCTGGTGCTTCCGGGGTCATTGGCACGGGGTTCTGGCATGTCTGAGAGGTGGTTCCTGCATGCCCGGCAAGTGATTCCGGAGTGTTCGCCAAGTGGTTCTGGCATAGTCGGCAGGTGATTTTGGCATGTCCGGCAGGTGGTTCAGGCGAGTTGAGCAGGTGGTTCCAACGTGCTTGGCAGGTGCTTCCGGCGTCTCCGGCACGTGTTTCTGGCACATCTGACAGGTGGTTCCGGCATGCCCGAAAGGTGATTCCGGTCTGTCCGGTAGGTGGTTCCAGCCTGCACGGCATGTGGTTCTGGTACGTCTCAGAGGTGGTTGCGCATGCCCAACAGGTGATTCCGGACTGTCCGCCACATGGTTCTGGCACGTCTGAGAGGTGGTTCCGGCATGCCCGGCAGGTCATCCCAGAGAGTCCTCCAAGTGGTTCTGGCATAACACGCAGGTGATTTTGGCGTGTCTGGCAGGTTGTTCCGTTGTGCTTGGCAGGTGGTTCAGGCTTGGCCGGCAGGTGGTTCCAGACTGTCCAGGACGTGTTTCCAGCTTCTCCGGCAGGTGGTTCTGGTACGTCTGAGAGGTGGTTCCGCCATGGCTGGCAGGTGATCCCGGACCGTCCCCCAGGTGGTTCTGGCATAGCCAGCAGTTGATATTGGCCTGTCCGGCAGGTGGTTCCAGCTAGTCGAACAGGTGGCTCCGGCGTGCTCGGCAGGTGGTTCCGGTCTGTCCGGTAGGTGATTCCGGCGTGTCCGGCACGTGCTTCCGGCACGTCTGAGAGGTGGTTCCGGCATGCGCGACAGGTGATTTCGGAGTGTCCGCCAGGTGGTTCTGGCGTACCCGGCAGGTGATTTGGGCATGTCAGGTAGGTGGTTCCGGTGAGTCGAGCAGGTGGCTCCGGCGTGCTCGGCAGGTTGTTCAGACGGGTCTGGCAGGTGTTTTCCGTCTGTTCGGGGTGTGGTTCCAGCATCTCATGCACATGGTTCTGGCACGTCTGAGATGTGGTTCCGGCCGGCCCGACAGGTGTTTCCACAGTGTCCGCCAAGTGGTACTGGCGTAGTTGGCAGGCGATTTTGGCATGACCGGCAGGTGGTTCCAGCAAGCCCAGCAGGTGATTCCGATGTGTTCCCCAACTGGTTGTGGCGTAGCCGGCAGGTGATTTTTGCGTGTCCGGCAGGGGGTTCTGGCGAGTCGAGCTGGTGGTTCCGGCGTGCTCGGCAGGTGCTTCCGGGGTCATTGGCACGGGGTTCTGGCATATCTGAGAGGTGGTTCCGGCATGCCCGGCAGGTGATTCCGGAGTGTTCGCCAAGTGTTTCCGGCATAGCCAGCAGGTGATTTTGCATGTCCAGCGGTCGTTCCGGCGGGTCGAGCCGGTGGTTCCGGCGTGTCCGGCAGGTGGTTCCGGTCTGTCCGGCAGGTGGTTCTGTGGTGTCCGGCACGAGGTTCAGTCTGAGAGGCTGTGCCGGCATGCCCATCACGTGATTCCGGCTTGTCCCCGAAGTGGTGCTGGTGTAGCGGGCAGGTGATTTTGGCGTGTCCGGCAGGTGGTTCAGGCGAGTTGAGCAGGTGGTTGCGACGTGCTCGGCAGCTGCTTCCGGCGTCTCCGGCACGTGTTTCTGGCACATCTCACTGGTGGTTCCGGCATGCCCAAAAGTTGATTCCGGTCTGTCCGGTAGGTGGTTCCGGCGTGCACGGCACGTGGTTCTGGTACGTGTCAGAGGTGGTTGCGTATGCCCAACATGTGATTCCGGACTGTCCGCCACGTGCTTCTGGCACGTCTGAGAGGTGGTTCCAACATGCCCGGCAGGTCATTTCGGAGAGTCGTCCAAGTGGTTCTGGCGTAGCCCGCAGGTGATTTTGGCGTGTCCGGCAGGTGGTTCCGCCGTGCTCGGGAGGTGGTTCAGGCATGGCCGTCAAGTGGTTCCAGTCTGTCCAGGACGTGTTTCCAGCTTCTCCGGCAGGTGGTTCTGGTACGTCTGAGAGGTGGTTCCGCCATGGCTGGCAGGTGATCCCGGACTGTCCCCCAGGTGGTTCTGGCATAGCCAGCAGTTGATATTGGCCTGTCCGGCAGGTGGTTCCAGCGAGTCGAACAGGTGGCTCCGGCGTGCTCGGCAGGTGGTTCCGGTCTGTCCGGTAGGTGTTTCCGGCATGTCTGGCACGTGCTTCCGGCACGTCTGAGAGGTGGTTCCGACATGCGTGGCAGGTGATTCCGGAGTGTCCGCCAGGTGGTTCTGGCATACCCGGCAGGTGATTTTGGCGTGTCCGGCAGGTGTTTCTGGCGAGTCGAGCAGGTGGCTCCGGGATGCTCGGCAGGTGCTTCCGGCGTCTCCGGCACTTGGTTCTGGTGTGTCTGAGAGCTGGTTCCGGCATGTCCGGCAGATGATTCCGGAGTGTCCGCGAAGTGGTTCTGTCATACCCAGCAGGTGATTTTGGCGTGTCAGGGAGGTGGTACCGGTGAGTCGAGCAGGTGGTTCCGGCGTGCTCAGCAGGTGGTTCAGGCGGTTCTGGCAGGTGGTATCCGTCTGTTCGGGGTGTGGCTCCAGCATCTCATGAACACGTTTCTGGCACGTCTGAGATGTGCTTCCGGCCGGCCCGACAGGTGATTCCGCAGTGTCCGCCAAGCGGTTCTGGCGTAGTTGGCAGGTGATTTTGGCATGACCGGCAGGTGGTTCCAGCAAGCTTGGCAGGTGATTCCAAAGTGTTCACCAACTGGTTGTGGCGTAGCCGGCAGGTGATTTTTGCGTGATCGGCAGGTGGTTCTGGCGAGTCGAGCAGGTGGTTCCGGCGTGCTCGGCTGGTGCTTCCGGGGTCATTGGCACGGGGTTCTGGCATGTCTGAGAGGTGGTTCCTGCATGCCCGGCAAGTGATTCCGGAGTGTTCGCCAAGTGGTTCTGGCATAGTCGGCAGGTGATTTTGGCATGTCCGGCAGGTGGTTCAGGCGAGTTGAGCAGGTGGTTCCAACGTGCTTGGCAGGTGCTTCCGGCGTCTCCGGCACGTGTTTCTGGCACATCTGACAGGTGGTTCCGGCATGCCCGAAAGGTGATTCCGGTCTGTCCGGTAGGTGGTTCCAGCCTGCACGGCATGTGGTTCTGGTACGTCTCAGAGGTGGTTGCGCATGCCCAACAGGTGATTCCGGACTGTCCGCCACATGGTTCTGGCACGTCTGAGAGGTGGTTCCGGCATGCCAGGCAGGTCATCCCAGAGAGTCCTCCAAGTGGTTCTGGCATAACACGCAGGTGATTTTGGCGTGTCTGGCAGGTTGTTCCGTTGTGCTTGGCAGGTGGTTCAGGCTTGGCCGGCAGCTGGTTCCAGACTGTCCAGGACGTGTTTCCAGCTTCTCCGGCAGGTGGTTCTGGTACGTCTGAGAGGTGGTTCCGCCATGGCTGGCAGGTGATTCCGGACCGTCCCCCAGGTGGTTCTGGCATAGCCAGCAGTTGATATTGGCCTGTCCGGCAGGTGGTTCCAGCGATTCGAACAGGTGGCTCCGGCGTGCTCGGCAGGTGGTTCCGGTCTGTCCGGTAGGTGATTCCGGCGTGTCCGGCACGTGCTTCCGGCACGTCTGAGAGGTGGTTCCGGCATGCGCGACAGGTGGTTTCGGAGTGTCCGCCAGGTGGTTCTGGCGTACCCGGCAGGTGATTTTGGCGTGTCCGGCAGGTGTTTCTGGCGAGTCGAGCAGGTGGCTCCGGCATGCTTGGCAGGTGCTTCCGGCGTCTCCGGCACGTGGTTCTGGTGTGTCTGAGAGCTGGTTCCGGCATGTCCGACAGATGATTCCGGAGTGTCCGCCAAGTGGTTCTGGCATACCCGGCTGGTGATTTGGGCATGTCAGGTAGGTGGTTACGGCGAGTCGAGCAGGTGGCTCCGGCGTGCTCGGCAGGTTGTTCAGACGGGTCTGGCAGGTGTTTTCCGTCTGTTCGGGGTGTGGTTCCAGCATCTCATGCACATGGTTCTGGCACGTCTGAGATGTGGTTCCGGCCGGCCCGACAGGTGTTTCCACAGTGTCCGCCAAGTGGTACTGGCGTAGTTGGCAGGTGATTTTGGCATGACCGGCAGGTGATTCCAGCAAGCCCGGCAGGTGATTCCGAAGTGTTCCCCAACTGGTTGTGGCGTAGCCGGCAGGTGATTTTTGCGTGTCCGGCAGGTGGTTCTGGCGAGTCGAGCAGGTGGTTCCGGCGTGCTCGGCAGGTGCTTCCGGGGTCATTGGCACGGGGTTCTGGCATATCTGAGAGGTGGTTCCGGCATGCCCGGCAGGTGATTCCGGAGTGTTCGCCAAGTGTTTCCGGCATAGCCGGCAGGTCATTTTGCATGTCCAGCGGTCGTTCCGGCGGGTTGAGCCGGTGGTTCCGGCGTGTCCGGCAGGTGGTTCCGGTCTGTCCGGCAGGTGGTTCTGTGGTGTCCGGCACGAGGTTCAGTCTGAGAGGCTGTGCCGGCATGCCCATCACGTGATTCCGGCTTGTCCCCGAAGTGGTGCTTGTGTAGCGGGCAGGTGATTTTGGCGTGTCCGGCAGGTGGTTCAGGCGAGTTGAGCAGGTGGTTGCGACGTGCTCGGCAGGTGCTTCCGGCGTCTCCGGCACGTGTTTCTGGCACATCTGACTGGTGGTTCCGGCATGCCCAAAAGTTGATTCCGGTCTGTCCGGTAGGTTGTTCCAGCCTGCACGGCATGTGGTTCTGGTACGTCTCAGAGGTGGTTGCGCATGCCCAACAGGTGATTCCGGACTGTCCGCCACATGGTTCTGGCATGTCTGAGATGTGGTTCCGGCAAGCCCGGCAGGTCATCCCAGAGAGTCCTCCAAGTGGTTCTGGCATAACACGCAGGTGATTTTGGCGTGTCTGGCAGGTTGTTCCGTTGTGCTTGGCAGGTGGTTCAGGCTTGGCCGGCAGGTGGTTCCAGACTGTCCAGGACGTGTTTCCAGCTTCTCCGGCAGGTGGTTCTGGTACGTCTGAGAGGTGGTTCCGCCATGGCTGGCAGGTGATTCTGGACCGTCCCCCAGGTGGTTCTGGCATAGCCAGCAGTTGATATTGGCCTGTCCGGCAGGTGGTTCCAGCGAGTCGAACAGGGGGCTCCGGCGTGCTCGGCAGGTGGTTCCGGTCTGTCCGGTAGGTGATTCCGGCGTGTCCGGCACATGCTTCCGGCACGTCTGAGAGGTGGTTCCGGCATGCGCGACAGGTGATTTCGGAGTGTCCGCCAGGTGGTTCTGGCGTACCCGGCAGGTGATTTTGGCGTGTCCGGCAGGTGTTTCTGGCGAGTCGAGCAGGTGGCTCCGGCATGCTCGGCAGGTGCTTCCGGCGTCTCCGGCACGTGGTTCTGGTGTGTCTGAGAGCTGGTTCCGGCATGTCCGACAGATGATTCCGGAGTGTCCGCCAAGTGGTTCTGGCATAACCGGCTGGTGATTTGGGCATGTCATGTAGGTGGTTCCGGCGAGTCGAGTAGGTGGCTCCGGCGTGCTCGGCAGGATGTTCAGACGGGTCTGGAAGGTGTTTTCCGTCTGTTCGGGGTGTGGTTCCAGCATCTCATGCACATGGTTCTGGCACGTCTGAGATGTGGTTCCGGCCGGCCCGACAGGTGTTTCCACAGTGTCCGCCAAGTGGTACTGGCGTAGTTGGCAGGTGATTTTGACATGACCGGCAGGTGGTTCCAGCAAGCCCGGCAGGTGATTCCGAAGTGTTCCCCAACTGGTTGTGGCGTAGCCGGCAGGTGATTTTTGCGTGTCCGGCAGGGGGTTCTGGCGAGTCGAGCAGGTGGTACCGGCGTGCTCGGCAGGTGCTTCCGGGGTCATTGGCACGTGGTTCTGGCATATCTGAGAGGTGGTTCCGGCATGCCCGGCAGGTGATTCCGGAGTGTTCGCCAAGTGTTTCCGGCATAGCCAGCAGGTGATTTTGCATGTCCAGCGGTCGTTCCGGCGGGTCGAGCCGGTGGTTCCGGCGTGTCCAGCAGGTGGTTCCGGTCTGTCCGGCAGGTGGTTCTGTGGTGTCCGGCACGAGGTTCAGTCTGAGAGGCTGTGCCGGCATGCCCCTCACGTGATTCCGGCTTGTCCCCGAAGTGGTGCTGGTGTAGCGGGCAGGTGATTTTGGCGTGTCCGGCAGGTGGTTCAGGCGAGTTGAGCAGGTGGTTGCGACGTGCTCGGCAGGTGCTTCCGGGGTCTGCGGCACGTGTTTCTGGCACATCTGACTGGTGGTTCCGGCATGCCCAAAAGTTGATTCCGGTCTGTCCGGTAATTGGTTCCGGCGTGCAAGGCACGTGGTTCTGGTCCGTGTCAGAGGTGGTTGCGTATGCCCAACAGGTGATTCCGGACTGTCCGCCACGTGCTTCTGGCACGTCTGAGAGGTGGTTCCAACATGTCCGGCAGGTCATTTCGGAGAGTCGTCCAAGGGGTTCTGGCGTAGCCCGCAGGTGATTTTGGCGTGTCCGGCAGGTGGTTCCGCCGTGCTCGGCAGGTGGTGCAGGCATGGCCGTCACGTGGTTCCAGTCTGTCCAGGACGTGTTTCCAGCTTCTCCGGCAGGTGGTTCTGGTACGTCTGAGAGGTGGTTCCGCCATGGCTGGCAGGTGATCCCGGACTGTCCCCCAGGTGGTTCTGGCATAGCCAGCAGTTGATATTGGCCTGTCCGGCAGGTGGTTCCAGCGAGTCGAACAGGTGGCTCCGGCGTTCTTGGCAGGTGGTTCCGGTCTGTCCGGTAGGTGTTTCCGGCGTGTCTGGCACGTGCTTCCGGCACGTCTGAGAGGTGGTTTGGGCATGCGCGGCAGGTGATTCCGTAGTGTCCGCCAGGTGGTTCTGGCATACCCGGCAGGTGATTTTGGCGTGTCAGGGAGGTGGTACCGGTGAGTCGAGCAGGTGGTTCCGGCGTGCTCAGCAGGTGGTTCAGGCGGTTCTGGCAGGTGGTATCCGTCTGTTCGGGGTGTGGTTCCAGCATCTCATGAACACGCTTCCGGCACGTCTGAGATGTGCTTCCGGCCGGCCCGACAGGTGTTTCTGCAGTGTCCGCCAAGCGGTTCTGGCGTAGTTGGCAGGTGATTTTGGCATGACCGGCAGGTGGTTCCAGCAAGCCTGGCAGGTGATTCCAAAGTGTTCACCAACTGGTTGTGGCGTAGCCGGCAGGTGATTTTTGCGTGATCGGCAGGTGGTTCTGGCGAGTCGAGCAGGTGGTTCCGGCGTGCTCGGCTGGTGCTTCCGGGGTCATTGGCACGGGGTTCTGGCATGTCTGAGAGGTGGTTCCTGCATGCCCGGCAAGTGATTCCGGAGTGTTCGCCAAGCGGTTCTGGCATAGTCGGCAGGTGATTTTGGCATGTCCGGCAGGTGGTTCAGGCGAGTTGAGCAGGTGGTTCCAACGTGCTTGGCAGGTGCTTCCGGCGTCTCCGGCACGTGTTTCTGGCACATCTGACAGGTGGTTCCGGCATGCCCGAAAGGTGATTCCGGTCTGTCCGGTAGGTGGTTCCAGCCTGCACGGCATGTGGTTCTGGTACGTCTCAGAGGTGGTTGCGCATGCCCAACAGGTGATTCCGGACTGTCCGCCACATGGTTCTGGCACGTCTGAGAGGTGGTTCCGGCATGCCCGGCAGGTCATCCCAGAGAGTCCTCCAAGTGGTTCTGGCATAACACGCAGGTGATTTTGGCGTGTCCGGCAGGTGTTTCTGGCGAGTCGAGCAGGTGGCTCTGGCATGCTCGGCAGGTGCTTCCGGCGTCTCCGGCACGTGGTTCTGGTGTGTCTGAGAGCTGGTTCCGGCATGTCCGGCAGATGATTCCGGAGTGTCCGCCAAGTGGTTCTGGCATAACCGGCTGGTGATTTGGGCATGTCATGTAGGTGGTTCCGGCGAGTCGAGCAGGTGGCTCCAGCGTGCTCGGCAGGTTGTTCAGACGGGTCTGGCAGGTGTTTTCCGTCTGTTCGGGGTGTGGTTCCAGCATCTCATGCACATGGTTCTGGCACGTCTGAGATGTGGTTCCGGCCGGCCCGACAGGTGTTTCCACAGTGTCCGCCAAGTGGTACTGGCGTAGTTGGCAGGTGATTTTGGCATGACCGGCAGGTGGTTCCAGCAAGCCCGGCAGGTGGTTCCGAAGTGTTCCCCAACTGGTTGTGGCGTAGCCGGCAGGTGATTTTTGCGTGTCCGGCATGGGGTTCTGGCGAGTCGAGCAGGTGGTTCCGGCGTGCTCGGCAGGTTCTTCCGGGGTCATTGGCACGTGGTTCTGGCATATCTGAGAGGTGGTTCCGGCATGCCCGGCAGGTGATTCCGGAGTGTTCGCCAAGTGTTTCCGGCATAGCCAGCAGGTGATTTTGCATGTCCAGCGGTCGTTCCGGTGGGTCGAGCCGGTGGTTCCGGCATGTCCGGCAGGTGGTTCCGGTCTGTCCGGCAGGTGGTTCTGTGGTGTCCGGCACGAGGTTCAGACTGAGAGGCTGTGCCGGCATGCCCCTCATGTGATTCCGGATTGTCCCCGAAGTGGTGCTGGTGTAGCGGGCAGGTGATTTTGGCGTGTCCGGCAGGTGGTTCAGGCGAGTTGAGCAGGTGGTTGCGACGTGCTCGGCAGGTGCTTCCGGCGTCTGCGGCACGTGTTTCTGGCACATCTGACTGGTGGTTCCGGCATGCCGAAAAGTCGATTCCGGTCTGTCTGGTAGGTGGTTCCGGCGTGCACGGCACGTGGTTGTGGTACGTCTCAGAGGTGGTTGCGTATGCCCAACAGGTGATTCCGGACTGTCCGCCACGTGCTTCTGGCACGTCTTAGAGGTGGTTCCAACATGCCCGGCAGGTCATTTCGGAGAGTTGTCCAAGTGGTTCTGGCGTAGCCCGCAGGTGATTTTGGCGTGTCCGGCAGGTGGTTCCGCCGTGCTCGGCAGGTGGTTCAGGCATGGCCGTCACGTGGTTCCAGTCTGTCCAGGACGTGTTTCCAGTTTCTCCGGCAGGTGTTTCTGGTACGTCTGAGAGGTGGTTCCGCCATGGCTGGCAGGTGATCCCGGACTGTCCCCCAGGTGGTTCTGGCATAGCCAGCAGTTGATATTGGCCTGTCCGGCAGGTGGTTCCAGAGAGTCGAACAGGTGGCTCCGGCGTTCTTGGCAGGTGGTTCCGGTCTGTCCGGTAGGTGTTTCCGGCGTGTCTGGCACGTGCTTCCGGCACGTCTGAGAGGTGGTTCCGACATGCATGGCAGGTGATTCCGGAGTGTCCGCCAGGTGGTTCTGGCATACCCGGCAGGTGATTTTGGCGTGTCCGGCAGGTGTTTCTGGCGAGTCGAGCAGGTGGCTCCGGCATGCTCGGCAGGTGCTTCCGGCGTCTCCGGCACTTGGTTCTGGTGTGTCTGAGAGCTGGTTCCGGCATGTCCGGCAGATGATTCCGGAGTGTCCGCCAAGTGGTTCTGGCATACCCAGCAGGTGATTTTGGCGTGTCAGGGAGGTGGTACCGGTGAGTCGAGCAGGTGGTTCCGGCGTGCTCAGCAGGAGGTTCAGGCGGTTCTGGCAGGTGGTATCCGTCTGTTCGGGGTGTGGTTCCAGCATCTCATGAACACGTTTCTGGCACGTCTGAGATGTGGTTCCAGCCGGCCCGACAGGTGTTTCCGCAGTGTCCGCCAAGCGGTTCTGGCGTAGTTGGCAGGTGATTTTGGCATGACTGGCAGGTGGTTCCAGCAAGCCTGGCAGGTGATTCCAAAGTGTTCACCAACTGGTTGTGGCGTAGCCGGCAGGTGATTTTTGCGTGATCGGCAGGTGGTTCTGGCGAGTCGAGCAGGTGGTTCCGGCGTGCTCGGCTGGTGCTTCCGGGGTCATTGGCACGGGGTTCTGGCATGTCTGAGAGGTGGTTCCTGCATGCCCGGCAAGTGATTCCGGAGTGTTCGCCAAGTGGTTCTGGCATAGTCGGCAGGTGATTTTGGCATGTCCGGCAGGTGGTTCAGGCGAGTTGAGCAGGTGGTTCCAACGTGCTTGGCAGGTGCTTCCGGCGTCTCCGGCACGTGTTTCTGGCACATCTGACAGGTGGTTCCGGCATGCCCGAAAGTTGATTCCGGTCTGTCCGGTAGGTGGTTCCAGCCTGCACGGCATGTGGTTCTGGTACGTCTCACAGGTGGTTGCGCATGCCCAACAGGTGATTCCGGACTGTCCGCCACATGGTTCTGGCACGTCTGAGAGGTGGTTCCGGCATGCCCGGCAGGTCATCCCAGAGAGTCCTCCAAGTGGTTCTGGCATAACACGCAGGTGATTTTGG
>NW_027227934.1:0-53795 GCF_037783145.1 Equus przewalskii | reverse complement strand
GTGAAACGCAGTTCCCTTGCAGGCCTGATGTGGCTGAAGTAGAACTTATGCTCTGGGTGTGCTACATTGCCCTAGAGCACCAAGGCACAATGTGCTGCATTATTTCCAATGACGGACAGAGGCCCCAAAGCATCATGCTTCTAGCTCTTTAGGAAGCTAAGAAACAACTGGCTGTGCACAGTGCTCTTACAGCCTACCGGGAAGATGTCTTACAAAGGCCTGTGAAACGCAGTTCCTTTGCAGGCCTGATCTGGCTGAAGTAGAACTTCTGCTCTGTGTGTGCTACATTGCCCTAGAGCTGAAAGGCACAATGTGCAGGCTTCTATCCAAAGGGCGAGTTGGGCCCCAAAGCATCTTGCTTCCACCTCTTGGAAAGCTAAGAAACAACTCGCTCTGCTCAGTGCTCTTTCAGCCTACCGGGAACATCTCCTACAAAGGCCTGTGAAACGCAGTTTCTTTGCAGGCGTGATCTGGCTGAAGTAGAACTTCTGCTGTGGGTGTTCTACATTGCCCTAGAGCTTCAAGGCACAAAGCCCTGTCTTGTATCCAAAGAGGGAGTGAGGAACCAAAGCATCTTGCTTCCAGCTCTTTGGGAAGCTAAGAAACAACTTGCTCTGCACAGTTCTCTTACATCCTACCGGGAACATCTCTTACAAAGGCCTGTGAAACGCAGTTTCTTTGCAGGCCTGATCTGGCTGAAGTAGAACTTCTGCTCTGCGTGTGCTATATTGCCCTAGAGCTGAAAGGCACAACGTGCAGGCTTCTTTCCAAAGGGCGAGTTGGGCCCAAAGCATCTTGCTTCCAGCTCTGTGGGAAGCTATGAAACAACTCGCTCTGCACAGTGCTCTTACAGCCTACCGGGAACATCTCTTACAAAGGACTGTGAACGCAGTTTCTTTGCAGGCCTGATCTGGCTGAAGTAGAACTTCTGCTCTGGGTGTGCTACATTGCCCTAGAGCTTCCATGCACAAGGCCCTACCTTGTATCCACCTGGAGAGGACCTAAAGAATCTTGCTTCCAGCGATTTGGGAAGGTATGAAACAGCTCGCTGTGCACAGTGCTCTTACAGCCTACCAAGAACTTTCTTACAAAGGCCTGTGAAACGCAGTTTCTTTGCAGGCCTGATGTGGCTGAAGTAGAACTTCTGCTCTGGGTGTGCTACAATACCCTAGAGCTTCCATGCACAAGGCCCTGTATTGTATCCAAACTGGAGAGAGGCCCTAAAGCATCTTGCTTCCAGCTCTATGGGAAGCTAAGAAACAACTCGCTATGAACAGTGCTTTTACAGCCTACCGGGAACATCTCTTACAAAGGCCTGTGAAACGCAGTTTCTTTGCAGGCGTGATCTGGATAAAAGAACTTCTGCTGTGGGTGTTCTTCATTGCCCTAGAGCTTCAAGGCACAAAGCCAAGTCTTGTATCCAAGAGGGAGGGAGGCCAAAAAGAATCTTGCTTCCAGCTCTTTGGGAAGCTAAGAAACAACTCGCTGTGCACAGTGCCTTTAAGGCCTTCCGAGAACATTTCTTACAAAGGCCTGAGAAACGCAGTTCCCTTGCAGGCCTGATCTGGCTGAAGTAGAACTTATGCTCTGGGTGTTGTACATTGCCCTAGAGCTTCAACGCACATGGCCCTGCCTTGTATCCAAAGAGGGAGAGAGGCTCCAAAGCCTCTTGCTTCCAGCACTTTGGGAAGCTAAGAAACAGCTCGCTCTGCACAGTGCTCTTACAGCCTACCGGGAACATCTCTTAATAAAAGGCCTGTGAAACGCAGTTTCTTTGCAGGCCTGATCTGGCCGAAGTAGAACTTCTGCTCTGAGTGTGCTACATTGCCCTAGAGCACCAAGGCACAAAGTGCTGCATTATTTCCAAAGACGGACAGAGGCCTCAAAGCATCTTGCTTCCAGCTCTTTGGGAAGCTGAGAAACAACTCGCTGTGCACAGTGCTCTCACAGCCTACCGGGAACATCTCTTACAACGGCCTGTGAAACGCAATTTCTTTTCAGGCCTGATATGGCTGAAGTAGAACTTCTGCTGTGGCTGTGCTACATTGCCCTAGAGCTCCAAGGCACAAAGTGCTGTATCATTTCCGAAGACGGAGGTATGCCCCAAAACATCTTGCTTAAAGCTTTCTGTGAAGCTAAGAATCAACTCGCTCTGCACAGTGCTCCTACAGCCTACCGGGAACATCTCTTACAAAGGCCTGTGAAACGCAGTTTCTTAGCAGTCCTGATCTGGCTGAAGTAGCACTTCTGCTCTGGGTGTGCTACATTGCCCTATAGCTTCCATGCACAAGGTCCTGCCTTGTATCCAAACTGGAGAGAGGCCCTAAAGCATCTTGCTTCCAGCTCTTCGGGAAGCTAAGAAACAACTCGCTGTGCACAGTGCTCTTGCAGCCTACCGGGAACATCGCTTACAAAGGCCTGTGAAACGCAGTTTCTTTGCAGGCGTGATCTGCCTGAAGCAGAACTTCTGCTGTGTGTGTTCTTCATTGCCCTAGAGCTTCAAGGCACAAAGCCCAGTCTTGTATCCAAAGGTGGAGTGAGGCCCCAAATCATCTTGCTTCCAGTTCTTTGGGAAGCTAAGAAACAACTCGCACTGCACAGTGCTCTTACAGCCTAACGAGAACATCTCTTACAAAGTCCTGTGAAACGAAGTTTCTTTGCAGGCCTCATCTGGCTGAAGTAGAACTTCTGCTGTGTTTGTGCTACATTGCCCTAGAGCTCCAAGGCACAAAGTGCTGAATCATTTCCAAAGACGGAGATACGCCCAAAAGCATCTTGCTTCCAGCTCTTTGGGAAGCTAAGAAACAACTCGCTCTGCACAGTGCTCTTACAGCCTACTGGGAACATGTCTTACAAAGGCCTGTGAAACGCAGTTTCTTTGCAGGCCTGATCTGGCTGAAGTAGAACTTCTGCTGTGGGTGTGCTACATTGCCCTAGATCTGAAAGGCACAACGTGTAGTCTTCTTTCCAAAGGGCGAGTTGGGCCGCAAAGCATCTTGCTTCCAGCTCTTTGGGAAGCTAAGAAACAACTCACTCTGCACAGTGCTCTTACAGCCTACCGGGCACATCTCCTACAAAGGCCTGTGAAACGCAGTTTCTTTGCAGGCCTGATCTGGCTGAAGTAGAACTTCTGGCCTGGGTGTGCTACATGGCCCGAGAGCTGAAAAGCACAACGTGCAGTCTTCTTTCCAAAGGGCAAGTTGGGCCAAAAGCATCTTGCTTCCAGCTCTTTGGGAAGCTAAGAAACAACTCGCTCTGCACACTGCTCTTACAGCCTACCGAGAACATCTCTCACAAAGGCCTGTGACACGCACATTCTTTGCAGACCTGATCTGACTGAAGTAGAACTTCTCCTCTGGGTGTGCCACACTGCCCTAGAGCTTCCATGCACAAGGCCATACCTTGTATCCACCTGGAGAGAGGCCCTAAAGAATCTTGCTTCCAGCTCTATGGGAAGCTAAGAAACAACTTGCTGTGGTCATTGCTCTTACATCCTACCGGGAACATCTCTTACAAAGGCCTGTGAAACGCAATTTGTTTGCAGGCCTGATCTGGCTGAAGTAGAACTTATGATCTGGGTGTTGTACATCGCCCTAGAGCTTCAATGCACAAGGCCCTGCCTTGTATTCAAAGGGGGAGAGAGGCCCCAAAGCATCTTGCTTCCAGCTCCTTGGGAAGCTAAGAAACAGCTCGCTCTGCACAGTGCTCTTACAGCCTACCGGGAACATCTCTTACAAAGGCCTGTGAAACGCAATGCCTTTGCAGGCCTTATCTAGCTGAAGTACAACTTCTGCTGTGGGAGAGCTACATTGCCATAGAGCTTCAAGGCACAAAGCCCTGCCTTGTTTCCAGAGTGGAAGATAGGCCCCAAAGCATCTTGTTTCCAGCTCTTTGGGAAGCTAAGAAACAACTCGCTCTACAGAGTGCTCTTACAGCCTACCGGGAACATCTCCTACAAAGGCCTGTGAAACGCAGTTTCTTTGCAGGCCTGATCTGGCTGAAGTAGAACTTCTGCTCTGGGTGTGCTACATTGTCTGAGAGCTGAAAGGCACAACGTGCAGTCTTCTTTCCAAAGGGCAAGTTGGGCCAAAAGCATCTTGCTTCCAGCTCTTTGGGAAGCTAATAAACAATTCGCTCTGCACAGTGCTCTTACAGCCTGCCTAGAACATCTCTTACAAAGGCCTGTGAAACGCAGTTCCTTTGCAGGCCTGATCTGGCTGAAGTAGAACTTATTCTCTGGGTGTTGTTCATTGCCCTAGAGCTTCAACGCACAAGGCCCTGCCTTGTATCCAACGGGGGAGAGAGGCCCCAAAGCATCTTGCTTCCAGCTCTTTGGGAAGCTAAGAAACAGCTCGCTCTGCACAGTGCTCTTACAGCCTACCGGGAACATCTCTTACAAAGGCCTGTGAAACGCAGTTTCTTTTCAGGCCTGATCTTGCTGAAGCAGAACTTCTGCTCTGAGTGTGCTACATTGCCCTAGAGCTCGAAGGCACAAAGTGCTGCATTATTTCCAAAGACGGAGAGAGGCCCCAAAGCATCTTGTTTCCAGCTCTTTGGGAAGCTAAGAAACAACTCGCTCTGCACAGTGCTCTTACAGCCTACCGAGAACATCTCTTACAAAGGCCTGTGAAACGCAGTTCCCTTGCAGGCCTGATGTGGCTGAAGTAGAACTTATGCTCTGGGTGTGCTACATTGCCCTAGAGCACCAAGGCACAATGTGCTGCATTATTTCCAATGACGGACAGAGGCCCCAAAGCATCATGCTTCTAGCTCTTTAGGAAGCTAAGAAACAACTGGCTGTGCACAGTGCTCTTACAGCCTACCGGGAAGATGTCTTACAAAGGCCTGTGAAACGCAGTTCCTTTGCAGGCCTGATCTGGCTGAAGTAGAACTTCTGCTCTGTGTGTGCTACATTGCCCTAGAGCTGAAAGGCACAATGTGCAGGCTTCTATCCAAAGGGCGAGTTGGGCCCCAAAGCATCTTGCTTCCACCTCTTGGAAAGCTAAGAAACAACTCGCTCTGCTCAGTGCTCTTTCAGCCTACCGGGAACATCTCCTACAAAGGCCTGTGAAACGCAGTTTCTTTGCAGGCGTGATCTGGCTGAAGTAGAACTTCTGCTGTGGGTGTTCTACATTGCCCTAGAGCTTCAAGGCACAAAGCCCTGTCTTGTATCCAAAGAGGGAGTGAGGAACCAAAGCATCTTGCTTCCAGCTCTTTGGGAAGCTAAGAAACAACTTGCTCTGCACAGTTCTCTTACATCCTACCGGGAACATCTCTTACAAAGGCCTGTGAAACGCAGTTTCTTTGCAGGCCTGATCTGGCTGAAGTAGAACTTCTGCTCTGCGTGTGCTATATTGCCCTAGAGCTGAAAGGCACAACGTGCAGGCTTCTTTCCAAAGGGCGAGTTGGGCCCAAAGCATCTTGCTTCCAGCTCTGTGGGAAGCTATGAAACAACTCGCTCTGCACAGTGCTCTTACAGCCTACCGGGAACATCTCTTACAAAGGACTGTGAACGCAGTTTCTTTGCAGGCCTGATCTGGCTGAAGTAGAACTTCTGCTCTGGGTGTGCTACATTGCCCTAGAGCTTCCATGCACAAGGCCCTACCTTGTATCCACCTGGAGAGGACCTAAAGAATCTTGCTTCCAGCGATTTGGGAAGGTATGAAACAGCTCGCTGTGCACAGTGCTCTTACAGCCTACCAAGAACTTTTCTTACAAAGGCCTGTGAAACGCAGTTTCTTTGCAGGCCTGATGTGGCTGAAGTAGAACTTCTGCTCTGGGTGTGCTACAATACCCTAGAGCTTCCATGCACAAGGCCCTGTATTGTATCCAAACTGGAGAGAGGCCCTAAAGCATCTTGCTTCCAGCTCTATGGGAAGCTAAGAAACAACTCGCTATGAACAGTGCTTTTACAGCCTACCGGGAACATCTCTTACAAAGGCCTGTGAAACGCAGTTTCTTTGCAGGCGTGATCTGGATAAAAGAAGTTCTGCTGTGGGTGTTCTTCATTGCCCTAGAGCTTCAAGGCACAAAGCCAAGTCTTGTATCCAAGAGGGAGGGAGGCCAAAAAGAATCTTGCTTCCAGCTCTTTGGGAAGCTAAGAAACAACTCGCTGTGCACAGTGCCTTTAAGGCCTTCCGAGAACATTTCTTACAAAGGCCTGAGAAACGCAGTTCCCTTGCAGGCCTGATCTGGCTGAAGTAGAACTTATGCTCTGGGTGTTGTACATTGCCCTAGAGCTTCAACGCACATGGCCCTGCCTTGTATCCAAAGAGGGAGAGAGGCTCCAAAGCCTCTTGCTTCCAGCACTTTGGGAAGCTAAGAAACAGCTCGCTCTGCACAGTGCTCTTACAGCCTACCGGGAACATCTCTTAATAAAAGGCCTGTGAAACGCAGTTTCTTTGCAGGCCTGATCTGGCCGAAGTAGAACTTCTGCTCTGAGTGTGCTACATTGCCCTAGAGCACCAAGGCACAAAGTGCTGCATTATTTCCAAAGACGGACAGAGGCCTCAAAGCATCTTGCTTCCAGCTCTTTGGGAAGCTGAGAAACAACTCGCTGTGCACAGTGCTCTCACAGCCTACCGGGAACATCTCTTACAACGGCCTGTGAAACGCAATTTCTTTTCAGGCCTGATATGGCTGAAGTAGAACTTCTGCTGTGGCTGTGCTACATTGCCCTAGAGCTCCAAGGCACAAAGTGCTGTATCATTTCCGAAGACGGAGGTATGCCCCAAAACATCTTGCTTAAAGCTTTCTGTGAAGCTAAGAATCAACTCGCTCTGCACAGTGCTCCTACAGCCTACCGGGAACATCTCTTACAAAGGCCTGTGAAACGCAGTTTCTTAGCAGTCCTGATCTGGCTGAAGTAGCACTTCTGCTCTGGGTGTGCTACATTGCCCTATAGCTTCCATGCACAAGGTCCTGCCTTGTATCCAAACTGGAGAGAGGCCCTAAAGCATCTTGCTTCCAGCTCTTCGGGAAGCTAAGAAACAACTCGCTGTGCACAGTGCTCTTGCAGCCTACCGGGAACATCGCTTACAAAGGCCTGTGAAACGCAGTTTCTTTGCAGGCGTGATCTGCCTGAAGCAGAACTTCTGCTGTGTGTGTTCTTCATTGCCCTAGAGCTTCAAGGCACAAAGCCCAGTCTTGTATCCAAAGGTGGAGTGAGGCCCCAAATCATCTTGCTTCCAGTTCTTTGGGAAGCTAAGAAACAACTCGCACTGCACAGTGCTCTTACAGCCTAACGAGAACATCTCTTACAAAGTCCTGTGAAACGAAGTTTCTTTGCAGGCCTCATCTGGCTGAAGTAGAACTTCTGCTGTGTTTGTGCTACATTGCCCTAGAGCTCCAAGGCACAAAGTGCTGAATCATTTCCAAAGACGGAGATACGCCCAAAAGCATCTTGCTTCCAGCTCTTTGGGAAGCTAAGAAACAACTCGCTCTGCACAGTGCTCTTACAGCCTACTGGGAACATGTCTTACAAAGGCCTGTGAAACGCAGTTTCTTTGCAGGCCTGATCTGGCTGAAGTAGAACTTCTGCTGTGGGTGTGCTACATTGCCCTAGATCTGAAAGGCACAACGTGTAGTCTTCTTTCCAAAGGGCGAGTTGGGCCGCAAAGCATCTTGCTTCCAGCTCTTTGGGAAGCTAAGAAACAACTCACTCTGCACAGTGCTCTTACAGCCTACCGGGCACATCTCCTACAAAGGCCTGTGAAACGCAGTTTCTTTGCAGGCCTGATCTGGCTGAAGTAGAACTTCTGGCCTGGGTGTGCTACATGGCCCGAGAGCTGAAAAGCACAACGTGCAGTCTTCTTTCCAAAGGGCAAGTTGGGCCAAAAGCATCTTGCTTCCAGCTCTTTGGGAAGCTAAGAAACAACTCGCTCTGCACACTGCTCTTACAGCCTACCGAGAACATCTCTCACAAAGGCCTGTGACACGCACATTCTTTGCAGACCTGATCTGACTGAAGTAGAACTTCTCCTCTGGGTGTGCCACACTGCCCTAGAGCTTCCATGCACAAGGCCATACCTTGTATCCACCTGGAGAGAGGCCCTAAAGAATCTTGCTTCCAGCTCTATGGGAAGCTAAGAAACAACTTGCTGTGGTCATTGCTCTTACATCCTACCGGGAACATCTCTTACAAAGGCCTGTGAAACGCAATTTGTTTGCAGGCCTGATCTGGCTGAAGTAGAACTTATGATCTGGGTGTTGTACATCGCCCTAGAGCTTCAATGCACAAGGCCCTGCCTTGTATTCAAAGGGGGAGAGAGGCCCCAAAGCATCTTGCTTCCAGCTCCTTGGGAAGCTAAGAAACAGCTCGCTCTGCACAGTGCTCTTACAGCCTACCGGGAACATCTCTTACAAAGGCCTGTGAAACGCAATGCCTTTGCAGGCCTTATCTAGCTGAAGTACAACTTCTGCTGTGGGAGAGCTACATTGCCATAGAGCTTCAAGGCACAAAGCCCTGCCTTGTTTCCAGAGTGGAAGATAGGCCCCAAAGCATCTTGTTTCCAGCTCTTTGGGAAGCTAAGAAACAACTCGCTCTACAGAGTGCTCTTACAGCCTACCGGGAACATCTCCTACAAAGGCCTGTGAAACGCAGTTTCTTTGCAGGCCTGATCTGGCTGAAGTAGAACTTCTGCTCTGGGTGTGCTACATTGTCTGAGAGCTGAAAGGCACAACGTGCAGTCTTCTTTCCAAAGGGCAAGTTGGGCCAAAAGCATCTTGCTTCCAGCTCTTTGGGAAGCTAATAAACAATTCGCTCTGCACAGTGCTCTTACAGCCTGCCTAGAACATCTCTTACAAAGGCCTGTGAAACGCAGTTCCTTTGCAGGCCTGATCTGGCTGAAGTAGAACTTATTCTCTGGGTGTTGTTCATTGCCCTAGAGCTTCAACGCACAAGGCCCTGCCTTGTATCCAACGGGGGAGAGAGGCCCCAAAGCATCTTGCTTCCAGCTCTTTGGGAAGCTAAGAAACAGCTCGCTCTGCACAGTGCTCTTACAGCCTACCGGGAACATCTCTTACAAAGGCCTGTGAAACGCAGTTTCTTTTCAGGCCTGATCTTGCTGAAGCAGAACTTCTGCTCTGAGTGTGCTACATTGCCCTAGAGCTCGAAGGCACAAAGTGCTGCATTATTTCCAAAGACGGAGAGAGGCCCCAAAGCATCTTGTTTCCAGCTCTTTGGGAAGCTAAGAAACAACTCGCTCTGCACAGTGCTCTTACAGCCTACCGGGAACATCTCGTACAAAGGCCTGTGACACGCAGTTTCTTTGCAGGCCTGATCGGGCTGAAGTAGAACTTCTGCTCTGGGTGTGCTACATTGCCCTAGAGCTGAAAGGCACAATGTGCAGGCTTCTATCCAAAGGGCGAGTTGGGAATCAAAGCATCTTGCTTCCAGCTCTTTGGGAAGCTAAGAAACAAACCGCTCAGCTCAGTGCTCTTACAGCCTACCGGGAACATCTCTTAAAAGGCCTGTGAAACTCAGTTTCTTTGCAGGCCTGATCTGGCTGAAGTAGAACTTCTGCTGTGGGTGTTCTACATTGCCCTAGAGCTTCAAGGCACAAAGCCGAGTCTTGTATCCAAAGGGGGAGTGAGGCCCCAAAGCATCTTGCTTCCAGCTCTTTGGGAAGCTAAGAAACAACTCGCTCTGCACAGTGCTCTTACAGCCCACCGAGAACATCTCTTACAAAGGCCTGTGAAACGCAGTTCCTTTGCAGGCCTGATCTGCCTGAAGTAGAAATTATGCTCTAGGTGTTGTACATTGCCCTAGAGCTTCCATGCACAAGGCCCTGCCTTGTATCCAAACTGGAGAGAGGCCCTAAAGAATCTTGCTTCCAGCTCTTCGGGAAGCTAAGAAACAAGTCGCTCTGCACAGTGCTCTTACAGGCTACTGGGAACATCTCTTAAAAAGGCCTGTGAAACGCAGTTTCTTTGCTGGCCTGATCTGGCTGAGTAGAACTTCTGCTGTGGGTGTGCTACCTTGCCCTAAGCTCCAAGGCACAAAGTGCTGAATCATTTCCAAGGACGGAGATACACTCCAAAGCATCTTGCTTCCAGCTCTTTGGGAAGCTAAGAAACAACTCGCTCTACACAGTGCTCTTACAGCCTACCGGGCACATCTCCTACAAAGGCCTGTGAAACGCAGTTTCTTTGCAGGCCTGATCTGGCTGAAGTAGAACTTCTGATCTGGGTGTGCTACATTGCCTGAGAGCTGAAAGGCACAACGTGCAGTCTTCTTTCCAAAGGGCAAGTTGGGCCAAAAGCATCTTGCTTCCAACTCTTTGGGAAGCTAACAAAAAACTCGCTCTGCACAGGGCTCTTACAGCCTACCGGGAACATCTCTTACAAAGGCCTGTGAAACGCAGTTCCTTTGCAGGCCTGATCTGGCTGAAGTAGAACTTCTGCTCTGGGTGTGCTACCTTGCCCGAGAGCTGAAAGGCACAACGTGCAGTCTTCTTTCCAAAGGGCGAGTTGGGCCCCAAAGCATCTTGCTTCCAGCTGTTTGGGAAGCTAAGAAACAACTCACTCTGCAAAATGCTCTTACAGACTACTGTGCAGATCTCCTACAAAGGCCTGTGAAACACAATTTCTTTGCAGGCCTGATCTGGCTGAAGTAGAACTTCTGCTCTGGGTGTGCTACATTGCCCTAGAGCTGTAAGGCACAAAGCCCTGCCTTGTTTCCAGAGTGGAAGATAGGCCCCAAAGCATCTTGCTTCCGGCCCCTTCGGAAGCTAAGACACAACTCGCTCGGCACAGTGCTCTTACAGCCTACCGGGAACATCTCTTACAAAGGCCTGTGAAACGCAGTTTATTTGCAGGCCTGATCTTGCTGAAGCAGAACTTCTGCTCTGAGTGTGCTACATTGCCCTAGGGCTCGAAGGCACAAAGTGCTGCATTATTTCCAAAGACGGAGAGAGGCCCCAAAGCATCTTGTTTCCAGCTCTTTGGGAAGCTAAGAAACAACTCGCTCTGCACAGTGCTCTTACAGCCTACCGGGAACATCTCTTACAAAGGCCTGTGAAATGCAGTTTCTTTGCAGGCCTGATCTGGCTGAAGTAGAACTTCTGCTCTGGGTGTACTACATTGCCTGAGAGCTGAAAGGCACAACGTGCAGCCTTCTTTCCAAAGGGCAAGTTGGGCCAAAAGCATCTTGCTTCCAGCTCTTTGGGAAGCTAAGAAACAGCTCGCTCTGCTCAGTGCTCTTACAGCCTACCGGGAACATCTCTTACAAAGGCCTCTGAAACGCAGTTTCTTTGAAGGCCTGATCTGGCTGAAGTAGAACTTCTGCTCTGGGTGTGCTACCTTGCCCGAGAGCTGAAAGGCACAACGTGCAGTCTTCTTTCAAACGGCGAGTTGGGTCCAAAAGCATCTTGCTTCCAGCTCTTTGGGAAGCTAAGAAACAATTCGCTCTGCACAGTGCTCTTACAGCCTACCGGGAGCATCTCTTACAAAGGCCTGTGAAACGCAGTTTCTTTACAACCCTGATCTGGCTGTAGTAGAACTTCTCCTCTGGGTGTGCTACATTGCCCTAGAGCTGAAAGGCTCAACGTGCAGTCTTCTTTCCAAAGTGCAAGTTGGGTCCCAAAGCATCTTGCTTCCAGCTCTTTGGGAATCTAAGAAACAACTCGCTCTGCACAGTGCTCTTACAGCCTACCGGGAACATGTCTTACAAAGGCCTATGAAACGCAGTTTCTTTGCAGGCCTGATCTGGCTGAAGTAGAACTTCTGCTCTGGGTGTGCTACCTTGCCCGAGAGCTGAAAGGCACAACGTGCAGTCTTCTTTCCAAAGGGCGAGTTGGGCCCCAAAGCATCTTGCTTCCAGCTCTTTGGGAAGATAAGAAACAACTCGCTCTGCACAGTGCTCTTACAGCCTACCGGGAACATCTCTTACAAAGGCCTGTGACACGCACTTTCTTTGCAGGCCTGATCTGACTGAAGTAGAACTTCTCCTCTGGGTGTGCTGCATTGCCCTAGAGCTTCCATGCACAAGGCCATACCTTGTATCCACCTGGAGAGAGGCCCTAAAGAATCTTGCTTCCAGCTCTATGGGAAGCTAAGAAACAACTCGCTGTGGTCATTGCTCTTACAGCCTACCGGGAACATCTCTTACAAAGGCCTGTGAAACGCAATTTCTTTGCAGGCGTGATCTGGCTGAAGTAGAACTTCTGCTGTGGGTGTTCTTCATTTCCCTAGAGCTTCAAGGCACAAAGCCCAGTCTTGTATCCAAAGGGGGAGGGAGGCCCCAAATCTTCTTGCTTCCAGCTCTTTGGGAAGCTAAGAAACAACTCGCTCTGCACAGAGCTCTTACAGCCTACCGGGAATATCTCTTACAAAGGCCTGTGAAACGCAGTTTCTGTGCAGGCCTGATCTGGCTGAAGTAGAACTTCTGCTCTGGGTGTGCTACATTGCCCTAGAGCTAAAAGGCACAAAGTGCTGAATCATTTCCAAACACGGTGATACGCCCCAAAGCATCTTGCTTCCATCTCTTTGGGAAGCTAAGAAACAACTCGGTCTGCACAGTGCTCTTAAAGTCTACCCGGAACATCTCTTACAAAGGCCTGTGAAACGCAGTTTCTTTGCAGGCCTGATCTGGCTGAAGTAGAACTTGTGCTCTGGGTGTGCTAAATTGCCCTAGAGCTGAAAGACACAAAGCCCACCCTTGTTTACAGATGGGAAGAGAGGCCCCAAAGCATCTTGCTTCCAGCTCTTTGGGAAGCTAATAAACAACTCGCTCTGCACAGTGCTCTTACAGCCTACCGAGAACATCTCTTACAAAGGCCTGTGAAACGCAGTTCCTTTGCAGGCCTGATCTGGCTGAAGTAGAACTTATTCTCTGGGTGTTGTTCATTGCCCTAGAGCTTCAACGCACAAGGCCCTGCCTGGTATCCAACGGGGGAGAGAGGCCCCAAAGCATCTTGCTTCCAGCACTTTGGGAAGCTAAGAAACAACTCGCTCTGCACAGTGCTCTTACAGCCTACTGGGAACATCTCTTACAAAGGCCTGTGAAACGCAGTTTCTTTGCAGGCATGATCCGGCTGAAGTAGAACTTCTGCTCTGGGTGTGCTACATTGCCCTACAGCTCAAAGGCACAATGTGCAGGCTTCTATCCAAAGGGCGAGTTGGGATCCAAAGCATCTTGCTTCCAGCTCTCTGGGAAGCTAAGAAACAACTCGCTCTGCACAGTGCTCTTACAGCCTACCGGGAACATCTCTTACAAAGTCCTGTGAAACGCAGTTTCCTTGAAGGCCTGATCTGGCTGAAGTAGAACTTCTCCTCTGGGTGTGCTACATTGCCCTAGAGCTTCCATGCACAAGGCCCTGCCTTGTACCCAAACTGGAGAGAGGCCCAAAAGCATCTTGCTTCCAGCTCTTCGGGAAGCTTAGAAACAACTCGCTGTGGACAGTGCTCTTACAGACTACCGGGAACATCTCTTACCAAGGCCTGTGAAACGCAGTTTCTTTGCAGGCCTGATCTTTCTGAAGTAGAACTTCTGTTGTGGGTGTGCTACATTGGCCTAGAGCTTCAAGGCTCGAGGCCCTGCCTTGTATCCAAACTGGAGAAAGGCCCTAAAGCATCTTGCTTCCAGCTCTTTGGGACGCTAAGAAACAACTCACTGTGCACTGTGCTATTCCACCATACAGGGAAAATCTCTAACAAAGGGCTGTGAAACGCAGTTTCCTTGCAGGACTGATCTGGGTGAAGTAGAAACTATGTTCTGGGTGTGCTACATTTCCCTAGAGCTCCAAGGCACAAAGTGCTGAATCATTTCCAAAGATGGAGATACGCCCCAAAGCATCTTGCTTCCAGGTCTTTGGGAAGCTAAGAAACAACTCGCTCTGCACAGTGCCCTTACAGCACCGGGAACATCTCTTACAAAGGCCTGTGAAACGCAGTTTCTTTGCAGGCCTGATCTGGCTGAAGTAGAACTTATGATCTGGGTGTTGTACATCGCCCTAGAGCTTCAATGCACAAGGCCCTGCCTTGTATTCAAAGGGGGAGAGAGGCCCCAAAGCATCTTGCTTCCAGCTCCTTGGGAAGCTAAGAAACAGCTCGCTCTGCACAATGCTCTTACAGCCTACCGGGAACATCTCTTACAAAGGCCTGTGAAACGCAATGCCTTTGCAGGCCTTATCTAGCTGAAGTACAACTTCTGCTGTGGGAGAGCTACATTGCCATAGAGCTTCAAGGCACAAAGCCCTGCCTTGTTTCCAGAGTGGAAGATAGGGCCCAAAGCATCTTGCTTCCAGCCCTTTGGGAAGCTAAGACACAACTCGCTCGGCACAGTGCTCTTACAGCCTACCAGAAACATCTCTTACAAAGGCATGTTAAACGCAGTTGCTTTGCAGGCCTGATCTGGGTGAAGTAGAAATTCTGCTCTGGGTATGCTAAATTGCCCTAGAGCTCCAAGGCACAAAGCGCTGAATAATTTCCAAAGACAGAGATATGCCCCAAAGCATCTTGCCTCCAGCTCTTTGGGAATCTAAGAAACAACTCACTCTGTACAGTGCTCTTACAGCCTACCGGGAACATCTCTTACAAAGGCCTGTGAAACGCAGTTTCTTTGCAGGCCTGATCTGGCTGAAGTAGAACTTCTGCTCTGGGTGTGCTACATTGCCTGAGAGCTGAAAGGCACAACGTGCAGTCTTCTTTCCAAAGGGCAGGTTGGGCCAAAAGCATCTTGCTTCCAGCTCTTTGGGAAGCTAAGAAACAGCTCGCTCTGCTCAGTGCTCTTACAGCCTACCGGGAACATCTCTTACAAAGGCCTCTGAAACGCAGTTTCTTTGCAGGCCTGATCTGGCTGAAGTAGGACTTCTGCTCTGGGTGTGCTACCTTGCCCGAGAGCTGAAAGGCACAACGTGCAGTCTTCTTTCCAAAGGGCAAGTTGGGCCAAAAGCATCTTGCTTTCAGCTCTTTGGGAAGCTAAGAAACAGCTCGCTCTGCTCAGTGTTCTTACAGCCTACCGGGAACATCTCTTACAAAGGCCTGTGAAACGCACTTTCTTTGCAGGCCTGATCTGGCTGAAGTAGAACTTCTGCTCTGCGTGTTCCACATTGCCCTAGAGCTGAAAGGCACAACGTGCAGTCTTCTTTCCCAAGGGCAAGTTGGGCCAAAAGCGTCTTGCTTCCAGCTCTTTGGGAAGCTAAGAAACAACTCGCTCTGCACAGTGCTCTTACAGCCTACCGGGCACATCTCTTACAAAGGCCTGTGAAACGCAGTTCCTTTGCAGGTGTGATCTGGGTGAAGTAGAACTTCAGCTCTAGGTGTTGTACATTGCCCTAGAGCTTCCATGCACAAGGCCCTGCCTTGTATCCAAACTGGAGAGAGGCCCTAAAGCATCTTGCTTCCAGCTCTTCCGGAAGCTAAGAAACAACTCGGTCTGCACACTGCTCTTACAGCCTACCGAGAACATCTCTTACAAAGGCCTGTGACACGCAGTTCCTTTGCAGTCCTGATCTGGCTGAAGTAGAACTTCTGCTGTGGGTGTGCTACATTGCCCTAGAGCTCCAAGGCACAAAATGCTGAATCATATCCAAAGCCGGAGATACTCCCCAAAGCATCTTGCTTCCAGCTCTTTGGGAAGCTAAGAAACATCTCATTCTGCACAGTGCTCTTACAGCCAACCGGGAACATCTCTTACTGAGGCCTGTGAAATGCAGTTCCTTTGCAGGCCTGAATTGGCTGAAGTAGAACTTCTGCTTTGGGTGTGCTACATTGCCCTAGAGCTGAAAGGCACAACGTGCAGTGTTCTTTCCAAAGGGCGAGTTGGGCCCCAAAGCATCTTGCTTCCAGCTCTTTGGGAAGCTAAGAAACAACTCACTCTGCAAAGTGCTCTTACTGCCTACTGGGCAGATCTCCTACAAAGGCCTGTGAAACACAATTTCTTTGCAGGCCTTATCTGGCTGAAGTAGAACTTCTGCTCTGGGTGTGCTACATTGCCCGAGAGCTGAAAGGCACAACGTGCAGTCTTCTTTCCAAAGGGCAAGTTGGGCCAAAAGCATCTTGCTTCCAGCCCTTTCGGAAGCTAAGACACAACTCGCTCGGCACAGTGCTCTTACAGCCTACCGGGAACATCTCTTACAAAGGCCTGTGAAACGCAGTTTCTTTGCAGGCCTGATCTGGCTGAAGTAGAACTTCTGCTCTGGGTGTGCTACATTGCCCTAGAGCTGTAAGGCACAACGTGCAGGCTTCTTTCCAAAGGGCGAGTTGGGCCCAAAGCATCTAGCTTCCAGCTCTTTAGGAAGCTAAGAAACAACTCGCTCTGCACAGACTCTTACAGCCTACCGGGAACATCTCTCACAAAGGCCTGTGAAACGCAGTTCCTTTGCAGGCCTGTTCTGGCTGAAGTAGAACTTCTGCTCTGGGTGTGCTACATTGCCCTAGAGCTCCAAGGCACAAAGTGCTCTATCATTTCCAAACACGGTGATACGCCCCAAAGCATCTTACTTCCAGCTCTTTCGCAAGCTAAGAAACAACTCGCTCTGCACAGTGCTCTTCCAGCCTACCGGGAACATCTATTACAAATGCCTGTGAAACGCAGTTTCTTTGCAGGCCTGATCTCGCTGAAGTAAAACTTCTGCTGTGGGTGTTCTACATTGCCCTAGAGCTTAAATGCACAAAGCCTAGTCTTGTATCCAAAGGGGGAGTGAGGCCCCAAAGCATCTTGCTTGCAGCTCATTGGGAAGCTAAGAAACATCTCATTCTGCACAGTGCTCTTACAGCCAACCGGGAACATCTCTTACTAAGGCCTGTGAAACGCAGTTTCTTTGCAGGCCTTATCTGGCTGAAGTAGAACTTCTGCTGTGGGTGTGCTACATTGCCCTAAGCTCCAAGGCACAAAGTGCTGAATCATTTCCAAAGACGGAGATACGCCCCGAAGCATCTTGCTTCCAGCTCTTTGGGAAGCTAAGAAACAACTCGCTCTACACAGTGCTCTTACAGCCTACCGGGCACATCTCCTACAAAGGCCTGTGAAAGGCAGTTTCTTTGCAGGCCTGATCTGGCTGAAGTAGAACTTCTGACCTGGGTGTGCTAAATTGCCTGAGAGCTGAAAGGCACAACGTGCAGTCTTCTTTCCAAAGGGCAAGTTGGGCCAAAAGCATCTTGCTTCCAGCTCTTTGGGAAGCTAACAAACAACTCGCTCTGCACAGGGCTCTTACAGCCTACCGGGAACATCTCTTACAAAGGCCTGTAACGCAGTTCCTTTGCAGGCCTGATCTGGCTGAATTAGAACTTCTGCTCTGGGTGTGCTACCTTGCCCGAGAGCTGAAAGGCACAACGTGCAGTCTTCTTTCCAAAGGGCGAGTTGGTCCCCAAAGCATCTTGCTTCCAGCTCTTTGGGAAGCTAAGAAACAACTCACTCTGCAAAATGCTCTTACAGCCTACTGGGCAGATCTCCTACAAAGGCCTGTGAAACACAATTTCTTTGCAGTCCTGATCTGGCTGAAGTAGAACTTCTGCTCTGGGTGTGCTACATTGCCCGAGAGCTGAAAGGCACAACGTGCAGTCTTCTTTCCAAAGGGCAAGTTGGGCCAAAAGCATCTTGCCTCCAGCTCTTTGGGAAGCTAAGAAACAACTCGCTCTGCACTGTGCTCTTACAGCCTACCGGGAACATCTCTTACAAAGGCCTGTGACACGCAGTTTCTTTGCAGGCCTGATCTGGCTGAAGTAGAACTTCTGCTCTGGGTGTGCTACCTTGCCCGAGAGCTGAAAGGCACAACGTGCTGTCTTCTTTCCAAAGGGCGAGTTGGGCCCCAAAGCATCTTGCTTCCAGCTCTTTGGGAAGCTAAGAAACAACTCACTCTGCAAAATGCTCTTACAGCCTACTGGGCAGATCTCCTACAAAGGCCTGTGAAACACAATTTCTTTGCAGGCCTGATCTGGCTGAAATAGAACTTCTGCTCTGGGTGTGCTACATTGCCCGAGAGCTGAAAGGCACAACGTGCAGTCTTCTTTCCAAAGGGCAAGTTGGGCCAAAAGCATCTTGCTTCCAGCTCTTTGGGAAGCTAAGAAACAACTCGCTCTGCACTGTGCTCTTACAGCCTACCGGGAACATCTCTTACAAAGGCCTGTGACACGCAGTTTCTTTGCAGGCCTGATCTGACTGAAGTAGAACTTCTGCTCTGGGTGTGCTACATTGCCCTAGAGCTGTAAGGCACAAAGCCCTGCCTTGTTTCCAGAGTGGAAGATAGGCCCCAAAGCATCTTGCTTCCAGCCGTTTCTGAAGCTAAGACACAACTCGCTCGGCACAGTGCTCTTACAGCCTACCGGGAACATCTCTTACAAAGGCCTGTGAAATGCAGTTTCTTTGCAGGCCTGATCTTGCTGAAGCAGAACTTCTGCTCTGAGTGTGCTACATTGCCCTAGAGCTCGAAGGCACAAAGTGCTGCATTATTTCCAAAGACGGAGAGAGGCCCCAAAGCATCTTGTTTCCAGCTCTTTGGGAAGCTAAGAAAAAACTCGCTCTGCACAGTGCTCTTACAGCCTACCGGGAACATCTCTTACAAAGGCCTGTGACACGCAGTTTCTTTGCAGGCCTGATCGGGCTGAAGTAGAACTTCTGCTCAGGGTGTGCTACATTGCCCTAGAGGTGAAAGGCACAATGTGCAGGCTTCTATCCAAAGGGCGAGTTGGGATCCAAAGCATCTTGCTTCCAGCTCTTTGGGAAGCTAAGAAACAAACCGCTCTGCTCAGTGCTCTTACAGCCTACCGGGAACATCTCTTAAAAGGCCTGTGAAACTCAGTTTCTTTGCAGGCCTGATCTGGCTGAAGTAGAACTTCTGCTGTGGGTGTTCTACATTGCCCTAGAGCTTCAAGGCACAAAGCCGAGTCTTGTATTCAAAGGCGGAGTGAGGCCCCAAAGGGTCTTGCTTCCAGCTCTTTGGGAGGCTAAGACACAACTCGCTCTGCACAGTGCTCTTACAGCCAACCGAGAACATCTCTTACAAAGGCCTGTGAAACGCAGTTCCTTTGCAGGCCTGATCTGGGTGAAGTAGAAACTCTGCTCTGGGTGTGCTAAATTGCCCTAGAGCTCCAAGGCACAAAGTGCTGAATCATTTCCGAAGACGGAGATACGCCCCAACGCATCTTGCTTAAAGCTTTTTGTGAAGCTAAGAATCAACTCGCTCAGCACAGTGCTCTTACAGCCTACCGGGAACATCTCTTACAAAGGCCTGTGAAACGCAGTTTCTTTGCAGGCCTGATCTGGGTGAAGTAGAAACTCTGCTCTGGGTGTGCTAAATTGCCCTAGAGCTCCAAGGCACAAAGTGCTGAATCATTTCCGAAGACGGAGATACGCCCCAACGCATCTTGCTTAAAGCTTTTTGTGAAGCTAAGAATCAACTCGCTCAGCACAGTGCTATTACAGCCTACCGGGAACATCTCTTACAAAGGCCTGTGAAACGCAGTTTCTTTGCAGGCCTGATCTGGCTGAAGTAGAACTTCTGCTCTGGGTGTGCTACCTTGCCCGACAGCTGAAAGGCACAACGTGCAGTCTTCTTTCCAAAGGGCGAGTTGGGCCCCAAAGCATCTTGCTTCCAGCTCTTTGGGAAGATAAGAAACAACTCGCTCTGCACAGTGCTCTTACAGCCTACCGGGAACATCTCTTACAAAGGCCTGTGACACACACTTTCTTTGCCGGCCTGATCTGACTGAAGTAGAACTTCTCCTCTGGCTGTGCTACATTGCCCTAGAGCTTCCATGCACAAGGCCATACCTTGTATCCACCTGGAGAGAGGCCCTAAAGAATCTTGCTTCCAGCTCTATGGGAAGCTAAGAAACAACTCGCTGTGGTCATTGCTCTTACAGCCTACCGGGAACATCTCTTACAAAGGCCTGTGAAACGCAATTTCTTTGCAGGCGTGATCTGGCTGAAGTAGAACTTCTGCTGTGGGTGTTCTTCATTGCCCTAGAGCTTCAAGGCACAAAGCCCAGTCTTGTATCCAAAGGGGGAGGGAGGCCCCAAATCATCTTGCTTCCAGCTCTTTGGGAAGCTAAAAAACAACTCGCTCTGCACAGAGCTCTTACAGCCTACCGGGAATATCTCTTACAAAGGCCTGTGAAACGCAGTTTCTTTGAAGGCCTGATATGGCTGAAGTAGAACTTTTGCTCTGGGTGTGCTACATTGCCCTAGAGCTCCAAGGCACAAAGTGCTGAATCATTTCCAAACAGGGTGATACGCCCCAAAGCATCTTGCTTCCATCTCTTTAGGAAGCTAAGAAACAACTCGGTCTGCACAGTGCTCTTAAAGTCTACCGGTAAGATCTCTTACCAAGGCCTGTGAAACGCAGTTTCTTTGCAGGCCTGATCTGGCTGAAGTAGAACTTCTGCTCTGGGTGTGCTAAATTGCCCTAGAGCTGAAAGTCACAAAGCCCAGCCTTGTTTACAAAGGGGCAGAGAGGCCCCAAAGTGTTTTGCTTCCAGCTCTTTGGGAAGCTAAGAAACAGCTCGGCCTGACAGTGCTCTTACAGCCTACCGGGAACATCTCTTACAAAAGGCCTGTGAAACGCAGTTTCTTTGCAGGCCTGATCTGGCTGAAGTTGAACTTCAGCTGTGGGTGTGCTACATTGCCCTAGAGCTTCAAGGCTCAAGGCCCTGCCTTGTATCCAAACTGGAGAAAGGCCCTAAAGCATCTTGCTTCCAGCTCTTTGGGACGCTAAGAAACAACTCACTGTGCACAGTGCTATTACACCATACCGGGAATATCTCTTACAAAGGGCTGTGAAACGCAGTTTCTTTGCAGGCCTGATCTGGGTGAAGTAGAAACTCTGCTCTGGGTGTGCTAAATTGCCCTAGAGCTCCAAGGCACAAATTGCTGAATCGTTTCCAAAGACGGAGATACGCCCCAAAGCATCCTGCTTAAAGCTTTTTGTGAAGCTAAGAATCAACTCTCTCAGCACAGTGCTCCTACAGCCTACCGGGAACATCTCTTACAAAGGCCAGTGAAACGAAATTTCTTTGCAGGCCTGCTCTGGCTGAATTAGAACTTCTGCTCTGGGTGTGCTACATTGCCCGAGAGCTGAAAGGCACAACGTGCAGTCTTCTTTCCAAAGGGCAAGTTGGGCCAAAAGCATCTTGCTTCCAGCTCTTTGGGAAGCTAACAAACAACTCGCTCTGCACAGGGCTCTTACAGCCTACCGGGAACATCTCTTACAAAGGCCTGTAACGCAGTTCCTTTGCAGGCCTGATCTGGCTGAATTAGAACTTCTGCTCTGGGTGTGCTACCTTGCCCGAGAGCTGAAAGGCACAACGTGCAGTCTTCTTTCCAAAGGGCGAGTTGGTCCCCAAAGCATCTTGCTTCCAGCTCTTTGGGAAGCTAAGAAACAACTCACTCTGCAAAATGCTCTTACAGCCTACTGGGCAGATCTCCTACAAAGGCCTGTGAAACACAATTTCTTTGCAGTCCTGATCTGGCTGAAGTAGAACTTCTGCTCTGGGTGTGCTACATTGCCCGAGAGCTGAAAGGCACAACGTGCAGTCTTCTTTCCAAAGGGCAAGTTGGGCCAAAAGCATCTTGCCTCCAGCTCTTTGGGAAGCTAAGAAACAACTCGCTCTGCACTGTGCTCTTACAGCCTACCGGGAACATCTCTTACAAAGGCCTGTGACACGCAGTTTCTTTGCAGGCCTGTTCTGGCTGAAGTAGAACTTCTGCTCTGGGTGTGCTACATTGCCCTAGAGCTCCAAGGCACAAAGTGCTCTATCATTTCCAAACACGGTGATACGCCCCAAAGCATCTTACTTCCAGCTCTTTCGCAAGCTAAGAAACAACTCGCTCTGCACAGTGCTCTTCCAGCCTACCGGGAACATCTATTACAAATGCCTGTGAAACGCAGTTTCTTTGCAGGCCTGATCTCGCTGAAGTAAAACTTCTGCTGTGGGTGTTCTACATTGCCCTAGAGCTTAAATGCACAAAGCCTAGTCTTGTATCCAAAGGGGGAGTGAGGCCCCAAAGCATCTTGCTTGCAGCTCATTGGGAAGCTAAGAAACATCTCATTCTGCACAGTGCTCTTACAGCCAACCGGGAACATCTCTTACTAAGGCCTGTGAAACGCAGTTTCTTTGCAGGCCTTATCTGGCTGAAGTAGAACTTCTGCTGTGGGTGTGCTACATTGCCCTAAGCTCCAAGGCACAAAGTGCTGAATCATTTCCAAAGACGGAGATACGCCCCGAAGCATCTTACTTCCAGCTCTTTGGGAAGCTAAGAAACAACTCGCTCTACACAGTGCTCTTACAGCCTACCGGGCACATCTCCTACAAAGGCCTGTGAAAGGCAGTTTCTTTGCAGGCCTGATCTGGCTGAAGTAGAACTTCTGACCTGGGTGTGCTAAATTGCCTGAGAGCTGAAAGGCACAACGTGCAGTCTTCTTTCCAAAGGGCAAGTTGGGCCAAAAGCATCTTGCTTCCAGCTCTTTGGGAAGCTAACAAACAACTCGCTCTGCACAGGGCTCTTACAGCCTACCGGGAACATCTCTTACAAAGGCCTGTAACGCAGTTCCTTTGCAGGCCTGATCTGGCTGAATTAGAACTTCTGCTCTGGGTGTGCTACCTTGCCCGAGAGCTGAAAGGCACAACGTGCAGTCTTCTTTCCAAAGGGCGAGTTGGTCCCCAAAGCATCTTGCTTCCAGCTCTTTGGGAAGCTAAGAAACAACTCACTCTGCAAAATGCTCTTACAGCCTACTGGGCAGATCTCCTACAAAGGCCTGTGAAACACAATTTCTTTGCAGTCCTGATCTGGCTGAAGTAGAACTTCTGCTCTGGGTGTGCTACATTGCCCGAGAGCTGAAAGGCACAACGTGCAGTCTTCTTTCCAAAGGGCAAGTTGGGCCAAAAGCATCTTGCCTCCAGCTCTTTGGGAAGCTAAGAAACAACTCGCTCTGCACTGTGCTCTTACAGCCTACCGGGAACATCTCTTACAAAGGCCTGTGACACGCAGTTTCTTTGCAGGCCTGATCTGGCTGAAGTAGAACTTCTGCTCTGGGTGTGCTACCTTGCCCGAGAGCTGAAAGGCACAACGTGCTGTCTTCTTTCCAAAGGGCGAGTTGGGCCCCAAAGCATCTCGCTTCCAGCTCTTTGGGAAGCTAAGAAACAACTCACTCTGCAAAATGCTCTTACAGCCTACTGGGCAGATCTCCTACAAAGGCCTGTGAAACACAATTTCTTTGCAGGCCTGATCTGGCTGAAATAGAACTTCTGCTCTGGGTGTGCTACATTGCCCGAGAGCTGAAAGGCACAACGTGCAGTCTTCTTTCCAAAGGGCAAGTTGGGCCAAAAGCATCTTGCTTCCAGCTCTTTGGGAAGCTAAGAAACAACTCGCTCTGCACTGTGCTCTTACAGCCTACCGGGAACATCTCTTACAAAGGCCTGTGACACGCAGTTTCTTTGCAGGCCTGATCTGACTGAAGTAGAACTTCTGCTCTGGGTGTGCTACATTGCCCTAGAGCTGTAAGGCACAAAGCCCTGCCTTGTTTCCAGAGTGGAAGATAGGCCCCAAAGCATCTTGCTTCCAGCCGTTTCTGAAGCTAAGACACAACTCGCTCGGCACAGTGCTCTTACAGCCTACCGGGAACATCTCTTACAAAGGCCTGTGAAATGCAGTTTCTTTGCAGGCCTGATCTTGCTGAAGCAGAACTTCTGCTCTGAGTGTGCTACATTGCCCTAGAGCTCGAAGGCACAAAGTGCTGCATTATTTCCAAAGACGGAGAGAGGCCCCAAAGCATCTTGTTTCCAGCTCTTTGGGAAGCTAAGAAAAAACTCGCTCTGCACAGTGCTCTTACAGCCTACCGGGAACATCTCTTACAAAGGCCTGTGACACGCAGTTTCTTTGCAGGCCTGATCGGGCTGAAGTAGAACTTCTGCTCAGGGTGTGCTACATTGCCCTAGAGGTGAAAGGCACAATGTGCAGGCTTCTATCCAAAGGGCGAGTTGGGATCCAAAGCATCTTGCTTCCAGCTCTTTGGGAAGCTAAGAAACAAACCGCTCTGCTCAGTGCTCTTACAGCCTACCGGGAACATCTCTTAAAAGGCCTGTGAAACTCAGTTTCTTTGCAGGCCTGATCTGGCTGAAGTAGAACTTCTGCTGTGGGTGTTCTACATTGCCCTAGAGCTTCAAGGCACAAAGCCGAGTCTTGTATTCAAAGGCGGAGTGAGGCCCCAAAGGGTCTTGCTTCCAGCTCTTTGGGAGGCTAAGACACAACTCGCTCTGCACAGTGCTCTTACAGCCAACCGAGAACATCTCTTACAAAGGCCTGTGAAACGCAGTTCCTTTGCAGGCCTGATCTGGGTGAAGTAGAAACTCTGCTCTGGGTGTGCTAAATTGCCCTAGAGCTCCAAGGCACAAAGTGCTGAATCATTTCCGAAGACGGAGATACGCCCCAACGCATCTTGCTTAAAGCTTTTTGTGAAGCTAAGAATCAACTCGCTCAGCACAGTGCTCTTACAGCCTACCGGGAACATCTCTTACAAAGGCCTGTGAAACGCAGTTTCTTTGCAGGCCTGATCTGGGTGAAGTAGAAACTCTGCTCTGGGTGTGCTAAATTGCCCTAGAGCTCCAAGGCACAAAGTGCTGAATCATTTCCGAAGACGGAGATACGCCCCAACGCATCTTGCTTAAAGCTTTTTGTGAAGCTAAGAATCAACTCGCTCAGCACAGTGCTATTACAGCCTACCGGGAACATCTCTTACAAAGGCCTGTGAAACGCAGTTTCTTTGCAGGCCTGATCTGGCTGAAGTAGAACTTCTGCTCTGGGTGTGCTACCTTGCCCGACAGCTGAAAGGCACAACGTGCAGTCTTCTTTCCAAAGGGCGAGTTGGGCCCCAAAGCATCTTGCTTCCAGCTCTTTGGGAAGATAAGAAACAACTCGCTCTGCACAGTGCTCTTACAGCCTACCGGGAACATCTCTTACAAAGGCCTGTGACACACACTTTCTTTGCCGGCCTGATCTGACTGAAGTAGAACTTCTCCTCTGGCTGTGCTACATTGCCCTAGAGCTTCCATGCACAAGGCCATACCTTGTATCCACCTGGAGAGAGGCCCTAAAGAATCTTGCTTCCAGCTCTATGGGAAGCTAAGAAACAACTCGCTGTGGTCATTGCTCTTACAGCCTACCGGGAACATCTCTTACAAAGGCCTGTGAAACGCAATTTCTTTGCAGGCGTGATCTGGCTGAAGTAGAACTTCTGCTGTGGGTGTTCTTCATTGCCCTAGAGCTTCAAGGCACAAAGCCCAGTCTTGTATCCAAAGGGGGAGGGAGGCCCCAAATCATCTTGCTTCCAGCTCTTTGGGAAGCTAAAAAACAACTCGCTCTGCACAGAGCTCTTACAGCCTACCGGGAATATCTCTTACAAAGGCCTGTGAAACGCAGTTTCTTTGAAGGCCTGATATGGCTGAAGTAGAACTTTTGCTCTGGGTGTGCTACATTGCCCTAGAGCTCCAAGGCACAAAGTGCTGAATCATTTCCAAACAGGGTGATACGCCCCAAAGCATCTTGCTTCCATCTCTTTAGGAAGCTAAGAAACAACTCGGTCTGCACAGTGCTCTTAAAGTCTACCGGTAAGATCTCTTACCAAGGCCTGTGAAACGCAGTTTCTTTGCAGGCCTGATCTGGCTGAAGTAGAACTTCTGCTCTGGGTGTGCTAAATTGCCCTAGAGCTGAAAGTCACAAAGCCCAGCCTTGTTTACAAAGGGGCAGAGAGGCCCCAAAGTGTTTTGCTTCCAGCTCTTTGGGAAGCTAAGAAACAGCTCGGCCTGACAGTGCTCTTACAGCCTACCGGGAACATCTCTTACAAAAGGCCTGTGAAACGCAGTTTCTTTGCAGGCCTGATCTGGCTGAAGTTGAACTTCAGCTGTGGGTGTGCTACATTGCCCTAGAGCTTCAAGGCTCAAGGCCCTGCCTTGTATCCAAACTGGAGAAAGGCCCTAAAGCATCTTGCTTCCAGCTCTTTGGGACGCTAAGAAACAACTCACTGTGCACAGTGCTATTACACCATACCGGGAATATCTCTTACAAAGGGCTGTGAAACGCAGTTTCTTTGCAGGCCTGATCTGGGTGAAGTAGAAACTCTGCTCTGGGTGTGCTAAATTGCCCTAGAGCTCCAAGGCACAAATTGCTGAATCGTTTCCAAAGACGGAGATACGCCCCAAAGCATCCTGCTTAAAGCTTTTTGTGAAGCTAAGAATCAACTCTCTCAGCACAGTGCTCCTACAGCCTACCGGGAACATCTCTTACAAAGGCCAGTGAAACGAAATTTCTTTGCAGGCCTGCTCTGGCTGAATTAGAACTTCTGCTCTGGGTGTGCTACATTGCCCGAGAGCTGAAAGGCACAAGGCCCTGTCTTGTATCCAAACTGGAGAGAGGCCCTAAAGCATCTTGCTTCCAGCTCTTTGGGAAGCTAAGAAACAACTCGCTGTGCACAGTGCTCTTGCAGCATACCGGGAACATCTCTTACAAAGGCCTCTGAAACGCAGTTTCTTTGCAGGCGTGATCTGGCTGAAGTAGAACTTCTGCTGTGTGTGTTCTTCATTGCCCTAGAGCTTCAAGGCACAAAGCCCAGTCTTGTATCCAAAGGGGGAGGGAGGCCCCAAAGCATCTTGCTTCCAGCTCTTTGGGAAGCTAAGAAACAACTCGCTCTGCACATTGCTCTTACAGCCTACGGGGAACAGCTCCTACAAAGGCCTGTGAAACGCAGTTTCCTTGCAGGCCTGATCTTGCTGAAGTACAACTTCTGCTCTGGGTGTGCTACATTGCCCTAGAGCTTCCATGCACAAGGCCCTGCCTTGTAACCAAACTGGAGAGAGGCCCAAAGCATCTTGCTTCCAGCTCTTCGGCAAGCTTAGAAACATCTCGCTCTGCACAGAGCTCTTACAGCCTACAGGGCTTATCTCTTACAAAGGCCTGTGAAACGCAGTTTCTTTGCAGGCCTGATCTGGCTGAAGTAGAACTTCTGCTTTGGGTGTGCTACATTGCCGTAGAGCTCCAAGGCACAAAGTGCTGAATCATTTCCAAACACGGAGTTACGCCCCAAAGCATCTTGCTTCCAGCTCTTTGGGAAGCTAAGAAACAACTTGCTGTGGTCATTGCTCTTACATCCTACCGGGAACATATCTTACAAAGGCCTGTGAAACGCAATTTCTTTGCAGGCCTGATCTGACTGAAGTAGAACTTATGATCTGGGTGTTGTACATCGCCCTAGAGCTTCAATGCACAAGGCCCTGCCTTGTATTCAAAGGGGGAGAGAGGCCCCAAAGCATCTTGCTTCCAGCTCCTTGGGAAGCTAAGAAACAGCTCGCTCTGCACAGTGCTCTTACAGCCTACCGGGAACATCTCTTACAAAGGCCTGTGAAACGCAATGCCTTTGCAGGCCTTATCTAGCTGAAGTACAACTTCTGCTGTGGGAGAGCTACATTGCCATAGAGCTTCAAGGCACAAAGCCCTGCCTTGTTTCCAGAGTGGAAGATAGGGCCCAAAGCATCTTGCTTCCAGCCCTTTGGGATGCTAAGACACAACTCTCTCGGCACAGTGCTATTACAGCCTACCAGAAACATCTCTTACAAAGGCGTGTTAAACGCAGTTGCTTTGTAGGCCTGATCTGGCTGAAGTAGAACTTCTGCTGTGGGTGTGCTACATTGCCCTAAGCTCCAAGGCACAAAGTGCTGAATCATTTCCAAAGACGGAGATACGCCCCAAAGCATCTTGTTTCCAGCTCTTTGGGAGGCTAAGAAACAACTCGCTCTACAGAGTGCTCTTACAGCCTACCGGGAACATCTCCTACAAAGGCCTGTGAAACGCAGTTTCTTTGCAGGCCTGATCTGGCTGAAGTAGAACTTCTGCTCTGGGTGTGCTACATTGCCCTAGAGCTGTAAGGCACAAAGCCCTGCCTTGTTTCCAGAGTGGAAGATAGGCCCCAAAGCATCTTGCTTCCGGCCCCTTCGGAAGCTAAGACACAACTCGCTCGGCACAGTGCTCTTACAGCCTACCGGGAACATCTCTTACAAAGGCCTGTGAAACGCAGTTTATTTGCAGGCCTGATCTTGCTGAAGCAGAACTTCTGCTCTGAGTGTGCTACATTGCCCTAGGGCTCGAAGGCACAAAGTGCTGCATTATTTCCAAAGACGGAGAGAGGCCCCAAAGCATCTTGTTTCCAGCTCTTTGGGAAGCTAAGAAACAACTCGCTCTGCACAGTGCTCTTACAGCCTACCGGGAACATCTCTTACAAAGGCCTGTGAAATGCAGTTTCTTTGCAGGCCTGATCTGGCTGAAGTAGAACTTCTGCTCTGGGTGTACTACATTGCCTGAGAGCTGAAAGGCACAACGTGCAGCCTTCTTTCCAAAGGGCAAGTTGGGCCAAAAGCATCTTGCTTCCAGCTCTTTGGGAAGCTAAGAAACAGCTCGCTCTGCTCAGTGCTCTTACAGCCTACCGGGAACATCTCTTACAAAGGCCTCTGAAACGCAGTTTCTTTGAAGGCCTGATCTGGCTGAAGTAGAACTTCTGCTCTGGGTGTGCTACCTTGCCCGAGAGCTGAAAGGCACAACGTGCAGTCTTCTTTCAAACGGCGAGTTGGGTCCAAAAGCATCTTGCTTCCAGCTCTTTGGGAAGCTAAGAAACAATTCGCTCTGCACAGTGCTCTTACAGCCTACCGGGAGCATCTCTTACAAAGGCCTGTGAAACGCAGTTTCTTTACAACCCTGATCTGGCTGTAGTAGAACTTCTCCTCTGGGTGTGCTACATTGCCCTAGAGCTGAAAGGCTCAACGTGCAGTCTTCTTTCCAAAGTGCAAGTTGGGTCCCAAAGCATCTTGCTTCCAGCTCTTTGGGAATCTAAGAAACAACTCGCTCTGCACAGTGCTCTTACAGCCTACCGGGAACATGTCTTACAAAGGCCTATGAAACGCAGTTTCTTTGCAGGCCTGATCTGGCTGAAGTAGAACTTCTGCTCTGGGTGTGCTACCTTGCCCGAGAGCTGAAAGGCACAACGTGCAGTCTTGTTTCCAAAGGGCGAGTTGGGCCCCAAAGCATCTTGCTTCCAGCTCTTTGGGAAGATAAGAAACAACTCGCTCTGCACAGTGCTCTTACAGCCTACCGGGAACATCTCTTACAAAGGCCTGTGACACGCACTTTCTTTGCAGGCCTGATCTGACTGAAGTAGAACTTCTCCTCTGGGTGTGCTGCATTGCCCTAGAGCTTCCATGCACAAGGCCATACCTTGTATCCACCTGGAGAGAGGCCCTAAAGAATCTTGCTTCCAGCTCTATGGGAAGCTAAGAAACAACTCGCTGTGGTCATTGCTCTTACAGCCTACCGGGAACATCTCTTACAAAGGCCTGTGAAACGCAATTTCTTTGCAGGCGTGATCTGGCTGAAGTAGAACTTCTGCTGTGGGTGTTCTTCATTTCCCTAGAGCTTCAAGGCACAAAGCCCAGTCTTGTATCCAAAGGGGGAGGGAGGCCCCAAATCTTCTTGCTTCCAGCTCTTTGGGAAGCTAAGAAACAACTCGCTCTGCACAGAGCTCTTACAGCCTACCGGGAATATCTCTTACAAAGGCCTGTGAAACGCAGTTTCTGTGCAGGCCTGATCTGGCTGAAGTAGAACTTCTGCTCTGGGTGTGCTACATTGCCCTAGAGCTAAAAGGCACAAAGTGCTGAATCATTTCCAAACACGGTGATACGCCCCAAAGCATCTTGCTTCCATCTCTTTGGGAAGCTAAGAAACAACTCGGTCTGCACAGTGCTCTTAAAGTCTACCCGGAACATCTCTTACAAAGGCCTGTGAAACGCAGTTTCTTTGCAGGCCTGATCTGGCTGAAGTAGAACTTGTGCTCTGGGTGTGCTAAATTGCCCTAGAGCTGAAAGACACAAAGCCCACCCTTGTTTACAGATGGGAAGAGAGGCCCCAAAGCATCTTGCTTCCAGCTCTTTGGGAAGCTAATAAACAACTCGCTCTGCACAGTGCTCTTACAGCCTACCGAGAACATCTCTTACAAAGGCCTGTGAAACGCAGTTCCTTTGCAGGCCTGATCTGGCTGAAGTAGAACTTATTCTCTGGGTGTTGTTCATTGCCCTAGAGCTTCAACGCACAAGGCCCTGCCTGGTATCCAACGGGGGAGAGAGGCCCCAAAGCATCTTGCTTCCAGCACTTTGGGAAGCTAAGAAACAACTCGCTCTGCACAGTGCTCTTACAGCCTACTGGGAACATCTCTTACAAAGGCCTGTGAAACGCAGTTTCTTTGCAGGCATGATCCGGCTGAAGTAGAACTTCTGCTCTGGGTGTGCTACATTGCCCTACAGCTCAAAGGCACAATGTGCAGGCTTCTATCCAAAGGGCGAGTTGGGATCCAAAGCATCTTGCTTCCAGCTCTCTGGGAAGCTAAGAAACAACTCGCTCTGCACAGTGCTCTTACAGCCTACCGGGAACATCTCTTACAAAGTCCTGTGAAACGCAGTTTCCTTGAAGGCCTGATCTGGCTGAAGTAGAACTTCTCCTCTGGGTGTGCTACATTGCCCTAGAGCTTCCATGCACAAGGCCCTGCCTTGTACCCAAACTGGAGAGAGGCCCAAAAGCATCTTGCTTCCAGCTCTTCGGGAAGCTTAGAAACAACTCGCTGTGGACAGTGCTCTTACAGACTACCGGGAACATCTCTTACCAAGGCCTGTGAAACGCAGTTTCTTTGCAGGCCTGATCTTTCTGAAGTAGAACTTCTGTTGTGGGTGTGCTACATTGGCCTAGAGCTTCAAGGCTCGAGGCCCTGCCTTGTATCCAAACTGGAGAAAGGCCCTAAAGCATCTTGCTTCCAGCTCTTTGGGACGCTAAGAAACAACTCACTGAGCACTGTGCTATTCCACCATACAGGGAAAATCTCTAACAAAGGGCTGTGAAACGCAGTTTCCTTGCAGGACTGATCTGGGTGAAGTAGAAACTATGTTCTGGGTGTGCTACATTTCCCTAGAGCTCCAAGGCACAAAGTGCTGAATCATTTCCAAAGATGGAGATACGCCCCAAAGCATCTTGCTTCCAGGTCTTTGGGAAGCTAAGAAACAACTCGCTCTGCACAGTGCCCTTACAGCACCGGGAACATCTCTTACAAAGGCCTGTGAAACGCAGTTTCTTTGCAGGCCTGATCTGGCTGAAGTAGAACTTATGATCTGGGTGTTGTACATCGCCCTAGAGCTTCAATGCACAAGGCCCTGCCTTGTATTCAAAGGGGGAGAGAGGCCCCAAAGCATCTTGCTTCCAGCTCCTTGGGAAGCTAAGAAACAGCTCGCTCTGCACAATGCTCTTACAGCCTACCGGGAACATCTCTTACAAAGGCCTGTGAAACGCAATGCCTTTGCAGGCCTTATCTAGCTGAAGTACAACTTCTGCTGTGGGAGAGCTACATTGCCATAGAGCTTCAAGGCACAAAGCCCTGCCTTGTTTCCAGAGTGGAAGATAGGGCCCAAAGCATCTTGCTTCCAGCCCTTTGGGAAGCTAAGACACAACTCGCTCGGCACAGTGCTCTTACAGCCTACCAGAAACATCTCTTACAAAGGCATGTTAAACGCAGTTGCTTTGCAGGCCTGATCTGGGTGAAGTAGAAATTCTGCTCTGGGTATGCTAAATTGCCCTAGAGCTCCAAGGCACAAAGCGCTGAATAATTTCCAAAGACAGAGATATGCCCCAAAGCATCTTGCCTCCAGCTCTTTGGGAATCTAAGAAACAACTCACTCTGTACAGTGCTCTTACAGCCTACCGGGAACATCTCTTACAAAGGCCTGTGAAACGCAGTTTCTTTGCAGGCCTGATCTGGCTGAAGTAGAACTTCTGCTCTGGGTGTGCTACATTGCCTGAGAGCTGAAAGGCACAACGTGCAGTCTTCTTTCCAAAGGGCAGGTTGGGCCAAAAGCATCTTGCTTCCAGCTCTTTGGGAAGCTAAGAAACAGCTCGCTCTGCTCAGTGCTCTTACAGCCTACCGGGAACATCTCTTACAAAGGCCTCTGAAACGCAGTTTCTTTGCAGGCCAGATCTGGCTGAAGTAGGACTTCTGCTCTGGGTGTGCTACCTTGCCCGAGAGCTGAAAGGCACAACGTGCAGTCTTCTTTCCAAAGGGCAAGTTGGGCCAAAAGCATCTTGCTTTCAGCTCTTTGGGAAGCTAAGAAACAGCTCACTCTGCTCAGTGTTCTTACAGCCTACCGGGAACATCTCTTACAAAGGCCTGTGAAACGCACTTTCTTTGCAGGCCTGATCTGGCTGAAGTAGAACTTCTGCTCTGCGTGTTCCACATTGCCCTAGAGCTGAAAGGCACAACGTGCAGTCTTCTTTCCCAAGGGCAAGTTGGGCCAAAAGCGTCTTGCTTCCAGCTCTTTGGGAAGCTAAGAAACAACTCGCTCTGCACAGTGCTCTTACAGCCTACCGGGCACATCTCTTACAAAGGCCTGTGAAACGCAGTTCCTTTGCAGGTGTGATCTGGGTGAAGTAGAACTTCAGCTCTAGGTGTTGTACATTGCCCTAGAGCTTCCATGCACAAGGCCCTGCCTTGTATCCAAACTGGAGAGAGGCCCTAAAGCATCTTGCTTCCAGCTCTTCCGGAAGCTAAGAAACAACTCGGTCTGCACACTGCTCTTACAGCCTACCGAGAACATCTCTTACAAAGGCCTGTGACACGCAGTTCCTTTGCAGTCCTGATCTGGCTGAAGTAGAACTTCTGCTGTGGGTGTGCTACATTGCCCTAGAGCTCCAAGGCACAAAATGCTGAATCATATCCAAAGCCGGAGATACTCCCCAAAGCATCTTGCTTCCAGCTCTTTGGGAAGCTAAGAAACATCTCATTCTGCACAGTGCTCTTACAGCCAACCGGGAACATCTCTTACTGAGGCCTGTGAAATGCAGTTCCTTTGCAGGCCTGAATTGGCTGAAGTAGAACTTCTGCTTTGGGTGTGCTACATTGCCCTAGAGCTGAAAGGCACAACGTGCAGTGTTCTTTCCAAAGGGCGAGTTGGGCCCCAAAGCATCTTGCTTCCAGCTCTTTGGGAAGCTAAGAAACAACTCACTCTGCAAAGTGCTCTTACTGCCTACTGGGCAGATCTCCTACAAAGGCCTGTGAAACACAATTTCTTTGCAGTCCTTATCTGGCTGAAGTAGAACTTCTGCTCTGGGTGTGCTACATTGCCCGAGAGCTGAAAGGCACAACGTGCAGTCTTCTTTCCAAAGGGCAAGTTGGGCCAAAAGCATCTTGCTTCCAGCCCTTTCGGAAGCTAAGACACAACTCGCTCGGCACAGTGCTCTTACAGCCTACCGGGAACATCTCTTACAAAGGCCTGTGAAACGCAGTTTCTTTGCAGGCCTGATCTGGCTGAAGTAGAACTTCTGCTCTGGGTGTGCTACATTGCCCTAGAGCTGTAAGGCACAACGTGCAGGCTTCTTTCCAAAGGGCGAGTTGGGCCCAAAGCATCTAGCTTCCAGCTCTTTAGGAAGCTAAGAAACAACTCGCTCTGCACAGACTCTTACAGCCTACCGGGAACATCTCTCACAAAGGCCTGTGAAACGCAGTTCCTTTGCAGGCCTGTTCTGGCTGAAGTAGAACTTCTGCTCTGGGTGTGCTACATTGCCCTAGAGCTCCAAGGCACAAAGTGCTCTATCATTTCCAAACACGGTGATACGCCCCAAAGCATCTTACTTCCAGCTCTTTCGCAAGCTAAGAAACAACTCGCTCTGCACAGTGCTCTTCCAGCCTACCGGGAACATCTATTACAAATGCCTGTGAAACGCAGTTTCTTTGCAGGCCTGATCTCGCTGAAGTAAAACTTCTGCTGTGGGTGTTCTACATTGCCCTAGAGCTTAAATGCACAAAGCCTAGTCTTGTATCCAAAGGGGGAGTGAGGCCCCAAAGCATCTTGCTTGCAGCTCATTGGGAAGCTAAGAAACATCTCATTCTGCACAGTGCTCTTACAGCCAACCGGGAACATCTCTTACTAAGGCCTGTGAAACGCAGTTTCTTTGCAGGCCTTATCTGGCTGAAGTAGAACTTCTGCTGTGGGTGTGCTACATTGCCCTAAGCTCCAAGGCACAAAGTGCTGAATCATTTCCAAAGACGGAGATACGCCCCGAAGCATCTTGCTTCCAGCTCTTTGGGAAGCTAAGAAACAACTCGCTCTACACAGTGCTCTTACAGCCTACCGGGCACATCTCCTACAAAGGCCTGTGAAAGGCAGTTTCTTTGCAGGCCTGATCTGGCTGAAGTAGAACTTCTGACCTGGGTGTGCTAAATTGCCTGAGAGCTGAAAGGCACAACGTGCAGTCTTCTTTCCAAAGGGCAAGTTGGGCCAAAAGCATCTTGCTTCCAGCTCTTTGGGAAGCTAACAAACAACTCGCTCTGCACAGGGCTCTTACAGCCTACCGGGAACATCTCTTACAAAGGCCTGTAACGCAGTTCCTTTGCAGGCCTGATCTGGCTGAATTAGAACTTCTGCTCTGGGTGTGCTACCTTGCCCGAGAGCTGAAAGGCACAACGTGCAGTCTTCTTTCCAAAGGGCGAGTTGGTCCCCAAAGCATCTTGCTTCCAGCTCTTTGGGAAGCTAAGAAACAACTCACTCTGCAAAATGCTCTTACAGCCTACTGGGCAGATCTCCTACAAAGGCCTGTGAAACACAATTTCTTTGCAGTCCTGATCTGGCTGAAGTAGAACTTCTGCTCTGGGTGTGCTACATTGCCCGAGAGCTGAAAGGCACAACGTGCAGTCTTCTTTCCAAAGGGCAAGTTGGGCCAAAAGCATCTTGCCTCCAGCTCTTTGGGAAGCTAAGAAACAACTCGCTCTGCACTGTGCTCTTACAGCCTACCGGGAACATCTCTTACAAAGGCCTGTGACACGCAGTTTCTTTGCAGGCCTGATCTGGCTGAAGTAGAACTTCTGCTCTGGGTGTGCTACCTTGCCCGAGAGCTGAAAGGCACAACGTGCTGTCTTCTTTCCAAAGGGCGAGTTGGGCCCCAAAGCATCTCGCTTCCAGCTCTTTGGGAAGCTAAGAAACAACTCACTCTGCAAAATGCTCTTACAGCCTACTGGGCAGATCTCCTACAAAGGCCTGTGAAACACAATTTCTTTGCAGGCCTGATCTGGCTGAAATAGAACTTCTGCTCTGGGTGTGCTACATTGCCCGAGAGCTGAAAGGCACAACGTGCAGTCTTCTTTCCAAAGGGCAAGTTGGGCCAAAAGCATCTTGCTTCCAGCTCTTTGGGAAGCTAAGAAACAACTCGCTCTGCACTGTGCTCTTACAGCCTACCGGGAACATCTCTTACAAAGGCCTGTGACACGCAGTTTCTTTGCAGGCCTGATCTGACTGAAGTAGAACTTCTGCTCTGGGTGTGCTACATTGCCCTAGAGCTGTAAGGCACAAAGCCCTGCCTTGTTTCCAGAGTGGAAGATAGGCCCCAAAGCATCTTGCTTCCAGCCGTTTCTGAAGCTAAGACACAACTCGCTCGGCACAGTGCTCTTACAGCCTACCGGGAACATCTCTTACAAAGGCCTGTGAAATGCAGTTTCTTTGCAGGCCTGATCTTGCTGAAGCAGAACTTCTGCTCTGAGTGTGCTACATTGCCCTAGAGCTCGAAGGCACAAAGTGCTGCATTATTTCCAAAGACGGAGAGAGGCCCCAAAGCATCTTGTTTCCAGCTCTTTGGGAAGCTAAGAAAAAACTCGCTCTGCACAGTGCTCTTACAGCCTACCGGGAACATCTCTTACAAAGGCCTGTGACACGCAGTTTCTTTGCAGGCCTGATCGGGCTGAAGTAGAACTTCTGCTCAGGGTGTGCTACATTGCCCTAGAGGTGAAAGGCACAATGTGCAGGCTTCTATCCAAAGGGCGAGTTGGGATCCAAAGCATCTTGCTTCCAGCTCTTTGGGAAGCTAAGAAACAAACCGCTCTGCTCAGTGCTCTTACAGCCTACCGGGAACATCTCTTAAAAGGCCTGTGAAACTCAGTTTCTTTGCAGGCCTGATCTGGCTGAAGTAGAACTTCTGCTGTGGGTGTTCTACATTGCCCTAGAGCTTCAAGGCACAAAGCCGAGTCTTGTATTCAAAGGCGGAGTGAGGCCCCAAAGGGTCTTGCTTCCAGCTCTTTGGGAGGCTAAGACACAACTCGCTCTGCACAGTGCTCTTACAGCCAACCGAGAACATCTCTTACAAAGGCCTGTGAAACGCAGTTCCTTTGCAGGCCTGATCTGGGTGAAGTAGAAACTCTGCTCTGGGTGTGCTAAATTGCCCTAGAGCTCCAAGGCACAAAGTGCTGAATCATTTCCGAAGACGGAGATACGCCCCAACGCATCTTGCTTAAAGCTTTTTGTGAAGCTAAGAATCAACTCGCTCAGCACAGTGCTCTTACAGCCTACCGGGAACATCTCTTACAAAGGCCTGTGAAACGCAGTTTCTTTGCAGGCCTGATCTGGGTGAAGTAGAAACTCTGCTCTGGGTGTGCTAAATTGCCCTAGAGCTCCAAGGCACAAAGTGCTGAATCATTTCCGAAGACGGAGATACGCCCCAACGCATCTTGCTTAAAGCTTTTTGTGAAGCTAAGAATCAACTCGCTCAGCACAGTGCTATTACAGCCTACCGGGAACATCTCTTACAAAGGCCTGTGAAACGCAGTTTCTTTGCAGGCCTGATCTGGCTGAAGTAGAACTTCTGCTCTGGGTGTGCTACCTTGCCCGACAGCTGAAAGGCACAACGTGCAGTCTTCTTTCCAAAGGGCGAGTTGGGCCCCAAAGCATCTTGCTTCCAGCTCTTTGGGAAGATAAGAAACAACTCGCTCTGCACAGTGCTCTTACAGCCTACCGGGAACATCTCTTACAAAGGCCTGTGACACACACTTTCTTTGCCGGCCTGATCTGACTGAAGTAGAACTTCTCCTCTGGCTGTGCTACATTGCCCTAGAGCTTCCATGCACAAGGCCATACCTTGTATCCACCTGGAGAGAGGCCCTAAAGAATCTTGCTTCCAGCTCTATGGGAAGCTAAGAAACAACTCGCTGTGGTCATTGCTCTTACAGCCTACCGGGAACATCTCTTACAAAGGCCTGTGAAACGCAATTTCTTTGCAGGCGTGATCTGGCTGAAGTAGAACTTCTGCTGTGGGTGTTCTTCATTGCCCTAGAGCTTCAAGGCACAAAGCCCAGTCTTGTATCCAAAGGGGGAGGGAGGCCCCAAATCATCTTGCTTCCAGCTCTTTGGGAAGCTAAAAAACAACTCGCTCTGCACAGAGCTCTTACAGCCTACCGGGAATATCTCTTACAAAGGCCTGTGAAACGCAGTTTCTTTGAAGGCCTGATATGGCTGAAGTAGAACTTTTGCTCTGGGTGTGCTACATTGCCCTAGAGCTCCAAGGCACAAAGTGCTGAATCATTTCCAAACAGGGTGATACGCCCCAAAGCATCTTGCTTCCATCTCTTTAGGAAGCTAAGAAACAACTCGGTCTGCACAGTGCTCTTAAAGTCTACCGGTAAGATCTCTTACCAAGGCCTGTGAAACGCAGTTTCTTTGCAGGCCTGATCTGGCTGAAGTAGAACTTCTGCTCTGGGTGTGCTAAATTGCCCTAGAGCTGAAAGTCACAAAGCCCAGCCTTGTTTACAAAGGGGGAGAGAGGCCCCAAAGTGTTTTGCTTCCAGCTCTTTGGGAAGCTAAGAAACAGCTCGGCCTGACAGTGCTCTTACAGCCTACCGGGAACATCTCTTACAAAAGGCCTGTGAAACGCAGTTTCTTTGCAGGCCTGATCTGGCTGAAGTTGAACTTCAGCTGTGGGTGTGCTACATTGCCCTAGAGCTTCAAGGCTCAAGGTCCTGCCTTGTATCCAAACTGGAGAAAGGCCCTAAAGCATCTTGCTTCCAGCTCTTTGGGACGCTAAGAAACAACTCACTGTGCACAGTGCTATTACACCATACCGGGAACATCTCTTACAAAGGGCTGTGAAACGCAGTTTCTTTGCAGGCCTGATCTGGGTGAAGTAGAAACTCTGCTCTGGGTGTGCTAAATTGCCCTAGAGCTCCAAGGCACAAATTGCTGAATCGTTTCCAAAGACGGAGATACGCCCCAAAGCATCCTGCTTAAAGCTTTTTGTGAAGCTAAGAATCAACTCTCTCAGCACAGTGCTCCTACAGCCTACCGGGAACATCTCTTACAAAGGCCTGTGAAACGAAATTTCTTTGCAGGCCTGCTCTGGCTGAATTAGAACTTCTGCTCTGGGTGTGCTACATTGCCCGAGAGCTGAAAGGCACAACGTGCAGTCTTCTTTCCAAAGGGCAAGTTGGGCCAAAAGCATCTTGCTTCCAGCTCTTTGGGAAGCTAACAAACAACTCGCTCTGCACAGTGCTCTTACAGCCTACCGGGAACATCTCTTACAAAGGCCTGTGAAACGCAGTTTCTTTGCAGGCCTGATCTGGCTGAATTAGAACTTCTGCTCTGGGTGTGCTACCTTGCCCTAGAGCTGAAAGGCACAACGTGCAGTCTTCTTTCCAAAGGGCGAGTTGGTCCCCAAAGCATCTTGCTTCCAGCTCTTTGGGAAGCTAAGAAACAACTCACTCTGCACAGTGCTCTTACAGCCTACTGGGAAGATCTCCTACAAAGGCCTGTGAAACGCAATTTCTTTGCAGGCCTGATCTGGCTGAAGTAGAACTTCTGCTCTGGGTGTGCTACATTGCCCGAGAGCTGAAAGGCACAACGTGCAGTCTTCTTTCCAAAGGGCAAGTTGGGCCAAAAGCATCTTGCTTCCAGCTCTTTGGGAAGCTAAGAAACAACTCGCTCTGCACAGTGCTCTTACAGCCTACCGGGAACATCTCTTACAAAGGCCTGTGAAACGCAGTTTCTTTGCAGGCCTGATCTGGCTGAAGTAGAACTTCTGCTCTGGGTGTGCTACCTTGCCCGAGAGCTGAAAGGCACAACGTGCTGTCTTCTTTCCAAAGGGCGAGTTGGGCCCCAAAGCATCTTGCTTCCAGCTCTTTGGGAAGCTAAGAAACAACTCACTCTGCACAATGCTCTTACAGCCTACTGGGCACATCTCCTACAAAGGCCTGTGAAACACAATTTCTTTGCAGGCCTGATCTGGCTGAAGTAGAACTTCTGCTCTGGGTGTGCTACATTGCCCTAGAGCTGAAAGGCACAACGTGCAGTCTTCTTTCCAAAGGGCGAGTTGGGCCAAAAGCATCTTGCTTCCAGCTCTTTGGGAAGCTAAGAAACAACTCGCTCTGCACAGTGCTCTTACAGCCTACCGGGAACATCTCTTACAAAGGCCTGTGACACGCAGTTTCTTTGCAGGCCTGATCTGGCTGAAGTAGAACTTCTGCTCTGGGTGTGCTACATTGCCCTAGAGCTGTAAGGCACAAAGCCCTGCCTTGTTTCCAGAGTGGAAGATAGGCCCCAAAGCATCTTGCTTCCAGCCCTTTCGGAAGCTAAGACACAACTCGCTCTGCACAGTGCTCTTACAGCCTACCGGGAACATCTCTTACAAAGGCCTGTGAAACGCAGTTTCTTTGCAGGCCTGATCTGGCTGAAGTAGAACTTCTGCTCTGGGTGTGCTACATTGCCCTAGAGCTGAAAGGCACAACGTGCTGCATTATTTCCAAAGACGGAGAGAGGCCCCAAAGCATCTTGTTTCCAGCTCTTTGGGAAGCTAAGAAACAACTCGCTCTGCACAGTGCTCTTACAGCCTACCGGGAACATCTCTTACAAAGGCCTGTGACACGCAGTTTCTTTGCAGGCCTGATCGGGCTGAAGTAGAACTTCTGCTCTGGGTGTGCTACATTGCCCTAGAGCTGAAAGGCACAATGTGCAGGCTTCTATCCAAAGGGCGAGTTGGGATCCAAAGCATCTTGCTTCCAGCTCTTTGGGAAGCTAAGAAACAACTCGCTCTGCACAGTGCTCTTACAGCCTACCGGGAACATCTCTTACAAAGGCCTGTGAAACGCAGTTTCTTTGCAGGCCTGATCTGGCTGAAGTAGAACTTCTGCTCTGGGTGTGCTACATTGCCCTAGAGCTGAAAGGCACAACGTCGAGTCTTCTTTTCAAAGGGCGAGTTGGGCCCCACAGCATCTTGCTTCCAGCTCTTTGGGAAGCTAAGAAACAACTCGCTCTGCACAGTGCTCTTACAGCCTACCGAGAACATCTCTTACAAAGGCCTGTGAAACGCAGTTTCTTTGCAGGCCTGATCTGGCTGAAGTAGAACTTCTGCTCTGGGTGTGCTACATTGCCCTAGAGCTGAAAGGCACAACGTGCTGGCTCCTTTCCAAAGAGCGAGTTAGGCCCCACAGCATCTTGCTTCCAGCTCTTTGGGAAGCTAAGAAACAACTCGCTCTGCACAGTGCTCTTACAGCCTACCGGGAACATCTCTTCCAAAGGCCTGTGAAACGCAGTTTCTTTGCAGGCCTGATCTGGGCTGAAGTAGAACTTCTGCTCTGGGTGTGCTACATTGCCCTAGAGCTGAAAGGCACAACGTGCAGGCTTCTTTCCAAAGACGGAGATGGGCCCCACAGCATCTTGCTTCCAGCTCTTTGGGAAGCTAAGAAACAACTCGCTCTGCACAGTGCTCTTACAGCCTACCGGGAACATCTCTTCCAAAGGCCTGTGAAACGCAGTTTCTTTGCAGGCCTGATCTGGCTGAAGTAGAACTTCTGCTCTGGGTGTGCTACTTTGCCCTAGAGCTGAAAGGCACAACGTGCAGGCTTCTTTCCAAAGGGCGAGTTGGGCCCCACAGCATCTTGCTTCCAGCTCTTTGGGAAGCTAAGAAACAACTCGCTCTGCACAGTGCTCTTACAGCCTACCGGGAACATCTCTTCCAAAGGCCTGTGAAACGCAGTTTCTTTGCAGGCCTGATCTGGCTGAAGTAGGACTTCTGCTCTGGGTGTGCTACTTTGCCCTAGAGCTGAAAGGCACAAGGTCAGACCTTCTTCCAAAGGGCGAGTGGGCCCCACAGCATCTTGCTTCCAGCTCTTTGGGAAGCTAAGAAACAACTCGCTCTGCACAGTGCTCTTACAGCCTACCGGGAACATCTCTTCCAAAGGCCTGTGAAACGCAGTTTCTTTGCAGGCCTGATCTGGCTGAAGTAGAACTTCTGCTCTGGGTGTGCTACTTTGCCCTAGAGCTGAAAGGCACAACGTGCAGGCTTCTTTCCAAAGGGCGAGTTGGGCCCCACAGCATCTTGCTTCCAGCTCTTTGGGAAGCTAAGAAACAACTCGCTCTGCACAGTGCTCTTACAGCCTACCGGGAACATCTCTTCCAAAGGCCTGTGAAACGCAGTTTCTTTGCAGGCCTGATCTGGCTGAAGTAGGACTTCTGCTCTGGGTGTGCTACTTTGCCCTAGAGCTGAAAGGCACAACGTGCAGGCTTCTTTCCAAAGGGCGAGTTGGGCCCCACAGCATCTTGCTTCCAGCTCTTTGGGAAGCTAAGAAACAACTCGCTCTGCACAGTGCTCTTACAGCCTACCGGGAACATCTCTTCCAAAGGCCTGTGAAACGCAGTTTCTTTGCAGGCCTGATCTGGCTGAAGTAGGACTTCTGCTCTGGGTGTGCTACTTTGCCCTAGAGCTGAAAGGCACAACGTGCAGGCTTCTTTCCAAAGGGCGAGTTGGGCCCCACAGCATCTTGCTTCCAGCTCTTTGGGAAGCTAAGAAACAACTCGCTCTGCACAGTGCTCTTACAGCCTACCGGGAACATCTCTTCCAAAGGCCTGTGAAACGCAGTTTCTTTGCAGGCCTGATCTGGCTGAAGTAGGACTTCTGCTCTGGGTGTGCTACTTTGCCCTAGAGCTGAAAGGCACAACGTGCAGGCTTCTTTCCAAAGGGCGAGTTGGGCCCCACAGCATCTTGCTTCCAGCTCTTTGGGAAGCTAAGAAACAACTCGCTCTGCACAGTGCTCTTACAGCCTAGTGGGAACATCTCTTCCAAAGGCCTGTGAAACGCAGTTTCTTTGCAGGCCTGATCTGGCTGAAGTAGGACTTCTGCTCTGGGTGTGCTACTTTGCCCTAGAGCTGAAAGGCACAACGTGCAGGCTTCTTTCCAAAGGGCGAGTTGGGCCCCACAGCATCTTGCTTCCAGCTCTTTGGGAAGCTAAGAAACAACTCGCTCTGCACAGTGCTCTTACAGCCTACCGGGAACATCTCTTCCAAAGGCCTGTGAAACGCAGTTTCTTTGCAGGCCTGATCTGGCTGAAGTAGGACTTCTGCTCTGGGTGTGCTACTTTGCCCTAGAGCTGAAAGGCACAACGTGCAGGCTTCTTTCCAAAGGGCGAGTTGGGCCCCACAGCATCTTGCTTCCAGCTCTTTGGGAAGCTAAGAAACAACTCGCTCTGCACAGTGCTCTTACAGCCTACCGGGAACATCTCTTCCAAAGGCCTGTGAAACGCAGTTTCTTTGCAGGCCTGATCTGGCTGAAGTAGGACTTCTGCTCTGGGTGTGCTACTTTGCCCTAGAGCTGAAAGGCACAACGTGCAGGCTTCTTTCCAAAGGGCGAGTTGGGCCCCACAGCATCTTGCTTCCAGCTCTTTGGGAAGCTAAGAAACAACTCGCTCTGCACAGTGCTCTTACAGCCTACCGGGAACATCTCTTCCAAAGGCCTGTGAAACGCAGTTTCTTTGCAGGCCTGATCTGGCTGAAGTAGGACTTCTGCTCTGGGTGTGCTACTTTGCCCTAGAGCTGAAAGGCACAACGTGCAGGCTTCTTTCCAAAGGGCGAGTTGGGCCCCACAGCATCTTGCTTCCAGCTCTTTGGGAAGCTAAGAAACAACTCGCTCTGCACAGTGCTCTTACAGCCTACCGGGAACATCTCTTCCAAAGGCCTGTGAAACGCAGTTTCTTTGCAGGCCTGATCTGGCTGAAGTAGGACTTCTGCTCTGGGTGTGCTACTTTGCCCTAGAGCTGAAAGGCACAACGTGCAGGCTTCTTTCCAAAGGGCGAGTTGGGCCCCACAGCATCTTGCTTCCAGCTCTTTGGGAAGCTAAGAAACAACTCGCTCTGCACAGTGCTCTTACAGCCTACCGGGAACATCTCTTCCAAAGGCCTGTGAAACGCAGTTTCTTTGCAGGCCTGATCTGGGCTGAAGTAGGACTTCTGCTCTGGGTGTGCTACTTTGCCCTAGAGCTGAAAGGCACAACGTGCAGGCTTCTTTCCAAAGGGCGAGTTGGGCCCCACAGCATCTTGCTTCCAGCTCTTTGGGAAGCTAAGAAACAACTCGCTCTGCACAGTGCTCTTACAGCCTACCGGGAACATCTCTTCCAAAGGCCTGTGAAACGCAGTTTCTTTGCAGGCCTGATCTGGCTGAAGTAGGACTTCTGCTCTGGGTGTGCTACTTTGCCCTAGAGCTGAAAGGCACAACGTGCAGGCTTCTTTCCAAAGGGCGAGTTGGGCCCCACAGCATCTTGCTTCCAGCTCTTTGGGAAGCTAAGAAACAACTCGCTCTGCACAGTGCTCTTACAGCCTAGCGGGAACATCTCTTCCAAAGGCCTGTGAAACGCAGTTTCTTTGCAGGCCTGATCTGGCTGAAGTAGGACTTCTGCTCTGGGTGTGCTACTTTGCCCTAGAGCTGAAAGGCACAACGTGCAGGCTTCTTTCCAAAGGGCGAGTTGGGCCCCACAGCATCTTGCTTCCAGCTCTTTGGGAAGCTAAGAAACAACTCGCTCTGCACAGTGCTCTTACAGCCTAGTGGGAACATCTCTTCCAAAGGCCTGTGAAACGCAGTTTCTTTGCAGGCCTGATCTGGCTGAAGTAGGACTTCTGCTCTGGGTGTGCTACTTTGCCCTAGAGCTGAAAGGCACAACGTGCAGGCTTCTTTCCAAAGGGCGAGTTGGGCCCCACAGCATCTTGCTTCCAGCTCTTTGGGAAGCTAAGAAACAACTCGCTCTGCACAGTGCTCTTACAGCCTACCGGGAACATCTCTTCCAAAGGCCTGTGAAACGCAGTTTCTTTGCAGGCCTGATCTGGCTGAAGTAGGACTTCTGCTCTGGGTGTGCTACTTTGCCCTAGAGCTGAAAGGCACAACGTGCAGGCTTCTTTCCAAAGGGCGAGTTGGGCCCCACAGCATCTTGCTTCCAGCTCTTTGGGAAGCTAAGAAACAACTCGCTCTGCACAGTGCTCTTACAGCCTACCGGGAACATCTCTTCCAAAGGCCTGTGAAACGCAGTTTCTTTGCAGGCCTGATCTGGCTGAAGTAGGACTTCTGCTCTGGGTGTGCTACTTTGCCCTAGAGCTGAAAGGCACAACGTGCAGGCTTCTTTCCAAAGGGCGAGTTGGGCCCCACAGCATCTTGCTTCCAGCTCTTTGGGAAGCTAAGAAACAACTCGCTCTGCACAGTGCTCTTACAGCCTACCGGGAACATCTCTTCCAAAGGCCTGTGAAACGCAGTTTCTTTGCAGGCCTGATCTGGCTGAAGTAGGACTTCTGCTCTGGGTGTGCTACTTTGCCCTAGAGCTGAAAGGCACAACGTGCAGGCTTCTTTCCAAAGGGCGAGTTGGGCCCCACAGCATCTTGCTTCCAGCTCTTTGGGAAGCTAAGAAACAACTCGCTCTGCACAGTGCTCTTACAGCCTAGCGGGAACATCTCTTCCAAAGGCCTGTGAAACGCAGTTTCTTTGCAGGCCTGATCTGGCTGAAGTAGGACTTCTGCTCTGGGTGTGCTACTTTGCCCTAGAGCTGAAAGGCACAACGTGCAGGCTTCTTTCCAAAGGGCGAGTTGGGCCCCACAGCATCTTGCTTCCAGCTCTTTGGGAAGCTAAGAAACAACTCGCTCTGCACAGTGCTCTTACAGCCTACCGGGAACATCTCTTCCAAAGGCCTGTGAAACGCAGTTTCTTTGCAGGCCTGATCTGGCTGAAGTAGGACTTCTGCTCTGGGTGTGCTACTTTGCCCTAGAGCTGAAAGGCACAACGTGCAGGCTTCTTTCCAAAGGGCGAGTTGGGCCCCACAGCATCTTGCTTCCAGCTCTTTGGGAAGCTAAGAAACAACTCGCTCTGCACAGTGCTCTTACAGCCTACCGGGAACATCTCTTCCAAAGGCCTGTGAAACGCAGTTTCTTTGCAGGCCTGATCTGGCTGAAGTAGGACTTCTGCTCTGGGTGTGCTACTTTGCCCTAGAGCTGAAAGGCACAACGTGCAGGCTTCTTTCCAAAGGGCGAGTTGGGCCCCACAGCATCTTGCTTCCAGCTCTTTGGGAAGCTAAGAAACAACTCGCTCTGCACAGTGCTCTTACAGCCTACCGGGAACATCTCTTCCAAAGGCCTGTGAAACGCAGTTTCTTTGCAGGCCTGATCTGGCTGAAGTAGGACTTCTGCTCTGGGTGTGCTACTTTGCCCTAGAGCTGAAAGGCACAACGTGCAGGCTTCTTTCCAAAGGGCGAGTTGGGCCCCACAGCATCTTGCTTCCAGCTCTTTGGGAAGCTAAGAAACAACTCGCTCTGCACAGTGCTCTTACAGCCTACCGGGAACATCTCTTCCAAAGGCCTGTGAAACGCAGTTTCTTTGCAGGCCTGATCTGGCTGAAGTAGGACTTCTGCTCTGGGTGTGCTACTTTGCCCTAGAGCTGAAAGGCACAACGTGCAGGCTTCTTTCCAAAGGGCGAGTTGGGCCCCACAGCATCTTGCTTCCAGCTCTTTGGGAAGCTAAGAAACAACTCGCTCTGCACAGTGCTCTTACAGCCTACCGGGAACATCTCTTCCAAAGGCCTGTGAAACGCAGTTTCTTTGCAGGCCTGATCTGGCTGAAGTAGGACTTCTGCTCTGGGTGTGCTACTTTGCCCTAGAGCTGAAAGGCACAACGTGCAGGCTTCTTTCCAAAGGGCGAGTTGGGCCCCACAGCATCTTGCTTCCAGCTCTTTGGGAAGCTAAGAAACAACTCGCTCTGCACAGTGCTCTTACAGCCTACCGGGAACATCTCTTCCAAAGGCCTGTGAAACGCAGTTTCTTTGCAGGCCTGATCTGGCTGAAGTAGGACTTCTGCTCTGGGTGTGCTACTTTGCCCTAGAGCTGAAAGGCACAACGTGCAGGCTTCTTTCCAAAGGGCGAGTTGGGCCCCACAGCATCTTGCTTCCAGCTCTTTGGGAAGCTAAGAAACAACTCGCTCTGCACAGTGCTCTTACAGCCTACCGGGAACATCTCTTCCAAAGGCCTGTGAAACGCAGTTTCTTTGCAGGCCTGATCTGGCTGAAGTAGGACTTCTGCTCTGGGTGTGCTACTTTGCCCTAGAGCTGAAAGGCACAACGTGCAGGCTTCTTTCCAAAGGGCGAGTTGGGCCCCACAGCATCTTGCTTCCAGCTCTTTGGGAAGCTAAGAAACAACTCGCTCTGCACAGTGCTCTTACAGCCTACCGGGAACATCTCTTCCAAAGGCCTGTGAAACGCAGTTTCTTTGCAGGCCTGATCTGGCTGAAGTAGGACTTCTGCTCTGGGTGTGCTACTTTGCCCTAGAGCTGAAAGGCACAACGTGCAGGCTTCTTTCCAAAGGGCGAGTTGGGCCCCACAGCATCTTGCTTCCAGCTCTTTGGGAAGCTAAGAAACAACTCGCTCTGCACAGTGCTCTTACAGCCTACCGGGAACATCTCTTCCAAAGGCCTGTGAAACGCAGTTTCTTTGCAGGCCTGATCTGGCTGAAGTAGGACTTCTGCTCTGGGTGTGCTACTTTGCCCTAGAGCTGAAAGGCACAACGTGCAGGCTTCTTTCCAAAGGGCGAGTTGGGCCCCACAGCATCTTGCTTCCAGCTCTTTGGGAAGCTAAGAAACAACTCGCTCTGCACAGTGCTCTTACAGCCTAGTGGGAACATCTCTTCCAAAGGCCTGTGAAACGCAGTTTCTTTGCAGGCCTGATCTGGCTGAAGTAGGACTTCTGCTCTGGGTGTGCTACTTTGCCCTAGAGCTGAAAGGCACAACGTGCAGGCTTCTTTCCAAAGGGCGAGTTGGGCCCCACAGCATCTTGCTTCCAGCTCTTTGGGAAGCTAAGAAACAACTCGCTCTGCACAGTGCTCTTACAGCCTACCGGGAACATCTCTTCCAAAGGCCTGTGAAACGCAGTTTCTTTGCAGGCCTGATCTGGCTGAAGTAGGACTTCTGCTCTGGGTGTGCTACTTTGCCCTAGAGCTGAAAGGCACAACGTGCAGGCTTCTTTCCAAAGGGCGAGTTGGGCCCCACAGCATCTTGCTTCCAGCTCTTTGGGAAGCTAAGAAACAACTCGCTCTGCACAGTGCTCTTACAGCCTACCGGGAACATCTCTTCCAAAGGCCTGTGAAACGCAGTTTCTTTGCAGGCCTGATCTGGCTGAAGTAGGACTTCTGCTCTGGGTGTGCTACTTTGCCCTAGAGCTGAAAGGCACAACGTGCAGGCTTCTTTCCAAAGGGCGAGTTGGGCCCCACAGCATCTTGCTTCCAGCTCTTTGGGAAGCTAAGAAACAACTCGCTCTGCACAGTGCTCTTACAGCCTACCGGGAACATCTCTTCCAAAGGCCTGTGAAACGCAGTTTCTTTGCAGGCCTGATCTGGCTGAAGTAGGACTTCTGCTCTGGGTGTGCTACTTTGCCCTAGAGCTGAAAGGCACAACGTGCAGGCTTCTTTCCAAAGGGCGAGTTGGGCCCCACAGCATCTTGCTTCCAGCTCTTTGGGAAGCTAAGAAACAACTCGCTCTGCACAGTGCTCTTACAGCCTAGCGGGAACATCTCTTCCAAAGGCCTGTGAAACGCAGTTTCTTTGCAGGCCTGATCTGGCTGAAGTAGGACTTCTGCTCTGGGTGTGCTACTTTGCCCTAGAGCTGAAAGGCACAACGTGCAGGCTTCTTTCCAAAGGGCGAGTTGGGCCCCACAGCATCTTGCTTCCAGCTCTTTGGGAAGCTAAGAAACAACTCGCTCTGCACAGTGCTCTTACAGCCTACCGGGAACATCTCTTCCAAAGGCCTGTGAAACGCAGTTTCTTTGCAGGCCTGATCTGGCTGAAGTAGGACTTCTGCTCTGGGTGTGCTACTTTGCCCTAGAGCTGAAAGGCACAACGTGCAGGCTTCTTTCCAAAGGGCGAGTTGGGCCCCACAGCATCTTGCTTCCAGCTCTTTGGGAAGCTAAGAAACAACTCGCTCTGCACAGTGCTCTTACAGCCTACCGGGAACATCTCTTCCAAAGGCCTGTGAAACGCAGTTTCTTTGCAGGCCTGATCTGGCTGAAGTAGGACTTCTGCTCTGGGTGTGCTACTTTGCCCTAGAGCTGAAAGGCACAACGTGCAGGCTTCTTTCCAAAGGGCGAGTTGGGCCCCACAGCATCTTGCTTCCAGCTCTTTGGGAAGCTAAGAAACAACTCGCTCTGCACAGTGCTCTTACAGCCTACCGGGAACATCTCTTCCAAAGGCCTGTGAAACGCAGTTTCTTTGCAGGCCTGATCTGGCTGAAGTAGGACTTCTGCTCTGGGTGTGCTACTTTGCCCTAGAGCTGAAAGGCACAACGTGCAGGCTTCTTTCCAAAGGGCGAGTTGGGCCCCACAGCATCTTGCTTCCAGCTCTTTGGGAAGCTAAGAAACAACTCGCTCTGCACAGTGCTCTTACAGCCTACCGGGAACATCTCTTCCAAAGGCCTGTGAAACGCAGTTTCTTTGCAGGCCTGATCTGGCTGAAGTAGGACTTCTGCTCTGGGTGTGCTACTTTGCCCTAGAGCTGAAAGGCACAACGTGCAGGCTTCTTTCCAAAGGGCGAGTTGGGCCCCACAGCATCTTGCTTCCAGCTCTTTGGGAAGCTAAGAAACAACTCGCTCTGCACAGTGCTCTTACAGCCTACTGGGAACATCTCTTCCAAAGGCCTGTGAAACGCAGTTTCTTTGCAGGCCTGATCTGGCTGAAGTAGGACTTCTGCTCTGGGTGTGCTACTTTGCCCTAGAGCTGAAAGGCACAACGTGCAGGCTTCTTTCCAAAGGGCGAGTTGGGCCCCACAGCATCTTGCTTCCAGCTCTTTGGGAAGCTAAGAAACAACTCGCTCTGCACAGTGCTCTTACAGCCTACCGGGAACATCTCTTCCAAAGGCCTGTGAAACGCAGTTTCTTTGCAGGCCTGATCTGGCTGAAGTAGGACTTCTGCTCTGGGTGTGCTACTTTGCCCTAGAGCTGAAAGGCACAACGTGCAGGCTTCTTTCCAAAGGGCGAGTTGGGCCCCACAGCATCTTGCTTCCAGCTCTTTGGGAAGCTAAGAAACAACTCGCTCTGCACAGTGCTCTTACAGCCTACTGGGAACATCTCTTCCAAAGGCCTGTGAAACGCAGTTTCTTTGCAGGCCTGATCTGGCTGAAGTAGGACTTCTGCTCTGGGTGTGCTACTTTGCCCTAGAGCTGAAAGGCACAACGTGCAGGCTTCTTTCCAAAGGGCGAGTTGGGCCCCACAGCATCTTGCTTCCAGCTCTTTGGGAAGCTAAGAAACAACTCGCTCTGCACAGTGCTCTTACAGCCTACCGGGAACATCTCTTCCAAAGGCCTGTGAAACGCAGTTTCTTTGCAGGCCTGATCTGGCTGAAGTAGGACTTCTGCTCTGGGTGTGCTACTTTGCCCTAGAGCTGAAAGGCACAACGTGCAGGCTTCTTTCCAAAGGGCGAGTTGGGCCCCACAGCATCTTGCTTCCAGCTCTTTGGGAAGCTAAGAAACAACTCGCTCTGCACAGTGCTCTTACAGCCTACCGGGAACATCTCTTCCAAAGGCCTGTGAAACGCAGTTTCTTTGCAGGCCTGATCTGGCTGAAGTAGGACTTCTGCTCTGGGTGTGCTACTTTGCCCTAGAGCTGAAAGGCACAACGTGCAGGCTTCTTTCCAAAGGGCGAGTTGGGCCCCACAGCATCTTGCTTCCAGCTCTTTGGGAAGCTAAGAAACAACTCGCTCTGCACAGTGCTCTTACAGCCTACCGGGAACATCTCTTCCAAAGGCCTGTGAAACGCAGTTTCTTTGCAGGCCTGATCTGGCTGAAGTAGGACTTCTGCTCTGGGTGTGCTACTTTGCCCTAGAGCTGAAAGGCACAACGTGCAGGCTTCTTTCCAAAGGGCGAGTTGGGCCCCACAGCATCTTGCTTCCAGCTCTTTGGGAAGCTAAGAAACAACTCGCTCTGCACAGTGCTCTTACAGCCTACCGGGAACATCTCTTCCAAAGGCCTGTGAAACGCAGTTTCTTTGCAGGCCTGATCTGGCTGAAGTAGGACTTCTGCTCTGGGTGTGCTACTTTGCCCTAGAGCTGAAAGGCACAACGTGCAGGCTTCTTTCCAAAGGGCGAGTTGGGCCCCACAGCATCTTGCTTCCAGCTCTTTGGGAAGCTAAGAAACAACTCGCTCTGCACAGTGCTCTTACAGCCTACCGGGAACATCTCTTCCAAAGGCCTGTGAAACGCAGTTTCTTTGCAGGCCTGATCTGGCTGAAGTAGGACTTCTGCTCTGGGTGTGCTACTTTGCCCTAGAGCTGAAAGGCACAACGTGCAGGCTTCTTTCCAAAGGGCGAGTTGGGCCCCACAGCATCTTGCTTCCAGCTCTTTGGGAAGCTAAGAAACAACTCGCTCTGCACAGTGCTCTTACAGCCTACTGGGAACATCTCTTCCAAAGGCCTGTGAAACGCAGTTTCTTTGCAGGCCTGATCTGGCTGAAGTAGGACTTCTGCTCTGGGTGTGCTACTTTGCCCTAGAGCTGAAAGGCACAACGTGCAGGCTTCTTTCCAAAGGGCGAGTTGGGCCCCACAGCATCTTGCTTCCAGCTCTTTGGGAAGCTAAGAAACAACTCGCTCTGCACAGTGCTCTTACAGCCTCCGGGAACATCTCTTCCAAAGGCCTGTGAAACGCAGTTTCTTTGCAGGCCTGATCTGGCTGAAGTAGGACTTCTGCTCTGGGTGTGCTACTTTGCCCTAGAGCTGAAAGGCACAACGTGCAGGCTTCTTTCCAAAGGGCGAGTTGGGCCCCACAGCATCTTGCTTCCAGCTCTTTGGGAAGCTAAGAAACAACTCGCTCTGCACAGTGCTCTTACAGCCTACTGGGAACATCTCTTCCAAAGGCCTGTGAAACGCAGTTTCTTTGCAGGCCTGATCTGGCTGAAGTAGGACTTCTGCTCTGGGTGTGCTACTTTGCCCTAGAGCTGAAAGGCACAACGTGCAGGCTTCTTTCCAAAGGGCGAGTTGGGCCCCACAGCATCTTGCTTCCAGCTCTTTGGGAAGCTAAGAAACAACTCGCTCTGCACAGTGCTCTTACAGCCTACCGGGAACATCTCTTCCAAAGGCCTGTGAAACGCAGTTTCTTTGCAGGCCTGATCTGGCTGAAGTAGGACTTCTGCTCTGGGTGTGCTACTTTGCCCTAGAGCTGAAAGGCACAACGTGCAGGCTTCTTTCCAAAGGGCGAGTTGGGCCCCACAGCATCTTGCTTCCAGCTCTTTGGGAAGCTAAGAAACAACTCGCTCTGCACAGTGCTCTTACAGCCTACCGGGAACATCTCTTCCAAAGGCCTGTGAAACGCAGTTTCTTTGCAGGCCTGATCTGGCTGAAGTAGGACTTCTGCTCTGGGTGTGCTACTTTGCCCTAGAGCTGAAAGGCACAACGTGCAGGCTTCTTTCCAAAGGGCGAGTTGGGCCCCACAGCATCTTGCTTCCAGCTCTTTGGGAAGCTAAGAAACAACTCGCTCTGCACAGTGCTCTTACAGCCTACCGGGAACATCTCTTCCAAAGGCCTGTGAAACGCAGTTTCTTTGCAGGCCTGATCTGGCTGAAGTAGGACTTCTGCTCTGGGTGTGCTACTTTGCCCTAGAGCTGAAAGGCACAACGTGCAGGCTTCTTTCCAAAGGGCGAGTTGGGCCCCACAGCATCTTGCTTCCAGCTCTTTGGGAAGCTAAGAAACAACTCGCTCTGCACAGTGCTCTTACAGCCTACTGGGAACATCTCTTCCAAAGGCCTGTGAAACGCAGTTTCTTTGCAGGCCTGATCTGGCTGAAGTAGGACTTCTGCTCTGGGTGTGCTACTTTGCCCTAGAGCTGAAAGGCACAACGTGCAGGCTTCTTTCCAAAGGGCGAGTTGGGCCCCACAGCATCTTGCTTCCAGCTCTTTGGGAAGCTAAGAAACAACTCGCTCTGCACAGTGCTCTTACAGCCTACTGGGAACATCTCTTCCAAAGGCCTGTGAAACGCAGTTTCTTTGCAGGCCTGATCTGGCTGAAGTAGGACTTCTGCTCTGGGTGTGCTACTTTGCCCTAGAGCTGAAAGGCACAACGTGCAGGCTTCTTTCCAAAGGGCGAGTTGGGCCCCACAGCATCTTGCTTCCAGCTCTTTGGGAAGCTAAGAAACAACTCGCTCTGCACAGTGCTCTTACAGCCTAGCGGGAACATCTCTTCCAAAGGCCTGTGAAACGCAGTTTCTTTGCAGGCCTGATCTGGCTGAAGTAGGACTTCTGCTCTGGGTGTGCTACTTTGCCCTAGAGCTGAAAGGCACAACGTGCAGGCTTCTTTCCAAAGGGCGAGTTGGGCCCCACAGCATCTTGCTTCCAGCTCTTTGGGAAGCTAAGAAACAACTCGCTCTGCACAGTGCTCTTACAGCCTACCGGGAACATCTCTTCCAAAGGCCTGTGAAACGCAGTTTCTTTGCAGGCCTGATCTGGCTGAAGTAGGACTTCTGCTCTGGGTGTGCTACTTTGCCCTAGAGCTGAAAGGCACAACGTGCAGGCTTCTTTCCAAAGGGCGAGTTGGGCCCCACAGCATCTTGCTTCCAGCTCTTTGGGAAGCTAAGAAACAACTCGCTCTGCACAGTGCTCTTACAGCCTACCGGGAACATCTCTTCCAAAGGCCTGTGAAACGCAGTTTCTTTGCAGGCCTGATCTGGCTGAAGTAGGACTTCTGCTCTGGGTGTGCTACTTTGCCCTAGAGCTGAAAGGCACAACGTGCAGGCTTCTTTCCAAAGGGCGAGTTGGGCCCCACAGCATCTTGCTTCCAGCTCTTTGGGAAGCTAAGAAACAACTCGCTCTGCACAGTGCTCTTACAGCCTACTGGGAACATCTCTTCCAAAGGCCTGTGAAACGCAGTTTCTTTGCAGGCCTGATCTGGCTGAAGTAGGACTTCTGCTCTGGGTGTGCTACTTTGCCCTAGAGCTGAAAGGCACAACGTGCAGGCTTCTTTCCAAAGGGCGAGTTGGGCCCCACAGCATCTTGCTTCCAGCTCTTTGGGAAGCTAAGAAACAACTCGCTCTGCACAGTGCTCTTACAGCCTACCGGGAACATCTCTTCCAAAGGCCTGTGAAACGCAGTTTCTTTGCAGGCCTGATCTGGCTGAAGTAGGACTTCTGCTCTGGGTGTGCTACTTTGCCCTAGAGCTGAAAGGCACAACGTGCAGGCTTCTTTCCAAAGGGCGAGTTGGGCCCCACAGCATCTTGCTTCCAGCTCTTTGGGAAGCTAAGAAACAACTCGCTCTGCACAGTGCTCTTACAGCCTACCGGGAACATCTCTTCCAAAGGCCTGTGAAACGCAGTTTCTTTGCAGGCCTGATCTGGCTGAAGTAGGACTTCTGCTCTGGGTGTGCTACTTTGCCCTAGAGCTGAAAGGCACAACGTGCAGGCTTCTTTCCAAAGGGCGAGTTGGGCCCCACAGCATCTTGCTTCCAGCTCTTTGGGAAGCTAAGAAACAACTCGCTCTGCACAGTGCTCTTACAGCCTACTGGGAACATCTCTTCCAAAGGCCTGTGAAACGCAGTTTCTTTGCAGGCCTGATCTGGCTGAAGTAGGACTTCTGCTCTGGGTGTGCTACTTTGCCCTAGAGCTGAAAGGCACAACGTGCAGGCTTCTTTCCAAAGGGCGAGTTGGGCCCCACAGCATCTTGCTTCCAGCTCTTTGGGAAGCTAAGAAACAACTCGCTCTGCACAGTGCTCTTACAGCCTACT
>NW_027227933.1:0-77702 GCF_037783145.1 Equus przewalskii | reverse complement strand
CCGGAATGTCCGGAAGGTGGTTCCGGCATGTCCGGCAGGTGGTTCCGGCATGTCCAGCACGTGGTTCCAGCATGCCCGGCAGGTGATTCCGGAGTGTCCGGCATGTGGTTCTGGCAGCTCTGAGAGGTGGTTCCGGAATGCCTGGCCTGTGATTCCGGAGTGTCTGCCGAGTGGTTCTGGCGTAGCCGGCAGTTGATTTTGGCGTGTCCACTAGGTGGTTCTGGGGAGTGGATCAGCTGGTTCCGGCATACTCGGCAGGTGGTACCGGCGTGTCCAGAACATGGTTCTGGCAAGTCTGAGAGGTGGTTCCGGCACGCCCGACAGGTGATTCCGGAGCGTCCGCCAAGTGTTTCTGGCGTACCCGGCATGTGATTTTCGCCTGTCCGACAACTGTATCTTGCGAGTCGAGCAGGTGGCTGAGGCATGCTCAGCTGGTGCTTCTGGCGTCTCTGGCACGTGGTTCTGGTGTGTCTGAGAGCTGGTTCTGGCATCTCCGGCAGATGATTCCGGAGTGTCCACCAAGTGGTTCTTGTATACCTGGCAGGTGATTTTGGCGTGTCAGGAAGTTGGTTCCGGCTAGTTGAGCAGGTGGATCAGGCGTGCTCGCCAGGGGGTTCAGGCGGGTCTGGCAGGTGGTTTCGGTCTGTTCGGGGTGTGGTTCCGGCATCTCAGGCACATGGTTCTGGCACGTCTGATAGGTGGTTCCGGCCGGCCCGACAGGTGTTTCCAAGGTGTCCGCCAAGTGGTTCTGGCATAGCTGGCAGGTGACGTTGGCGTGACTGGCAGGTGGTTCCAGCCAGCCCGGCAGGTGATCCCGAAGTGTTCACCAAATGGCTGTGGCATAGCCGTAAGGTGATTTTGGCGTGTCCAGCAGGTGGTTTTGGCGAGTCGAGCAGGTGGTTCTGGCGTGCTCGGCAGGTGCTTCCATTGTCATTGGCATGTGGTTCCGGCATGTCAGAGAGGTGGTTCCGCCATGCCCGGCAGGTGATTCCGGAGTGTTCGCCAAGTGGTTCTGGCGTAGCCGGCAGGTGATTTTCCATGTCAGGCAATGGTTCCGGCGAGTCGAGCCGGGGGTTCCGGCATGTCTGGCAGGTGGTTCCGGCATGCCCGGCAGGTGATTCCGGAGTGTCCGGCATGTGGTTCTGGCACCTCTGAGAGGTGGTTCCGGCATTCCCGGCAGGTGATACCGGAGTGTCCGGCATTTGGTTCTGGCACCTCTGAGAGGTGGTTCCTGAATGCCCGGCAGGTGGTTCCGGAGTGCCTACCGAGTGGTTCTGGCGTAGTCGGCAGGTGATTCTGGCGTGTCCAGCTGGAGGTTCTGGAGAGTGGATCACCTGGTTCCGGCATACTCGGCAGGTGGTACCGGCGTGTCCAGAACATGGTTCTGGCAAGTCTGAGATGTGGTTCCGGCATGTCCGACAGGTGATTCCCTAGTGTTCGCCAACTGGTTCTAGCGTAGCCGGCAGGTCATTTAGCATTTCCGGCGGTGGTTCCGGCGATTCGAGCCGGTGGTTCCGGCATGTCCGGCAGGTGATGCCGGCATGTCCAGCAGGTGGTTCCGGCATGCTTGGCAGGTGCTTCCGGAGTGTCCGGCATGTGGTTCTGGCACCTCTGAGAGGTGGTTCCGGCATGCCCGGCAGGTGATGCCGGAGTCTCCGGCATTTGGTTCTGGCACCTCTGAGAGGTGGTTCCGGAATGCCTGGCATGTGATTCCATAGTGTCTGCCGAGCGGTTCTGGCGTTGCCGGCAGTTGATTTTGGCGTGTCCACTAGTTTGTTCTGGGGAGTGGATCAGCTGGTTCCGGCATACTCGGCAGGTGGTACCCGCGTGTCCAGAACATGGTTCTGGCAAGTCTGAGAGGTGGTTCCGGCACGCCCGACAGGTGATTCCGGAGCGTCCGCCAAGTGTTTCTGGCGTACCCGGCAGGTGATTTTGGCATGTCCGACCGGTGTTTCTTGCGAGTCGAGCAGGTGGCTCAGGCATGCTCAGCTGGTGCTTCCGGCGTCTCTGGCACGTGTTTCTGGTGTGTCTGAGAGCACGTGTTCCGGCATGCCCGGCAGGTGATTCCGGAGTGTCCGGCATGTGGTTCTGGTATACCTGGCAGGTGATTTTGGCGTGTCAGTAAGTTGGTTCCGGCTAGTTGAGCAGGTGGATCAGGCGTGCTCGCCAGGGGGTTCAGGCGGGTCTGGCAGGTGGTTTCGGTCAGTTCGGGGAGTGGTTCCGGCATCTCAGGCACATGGATCTGGCACGTCTGAGAGGTGGTTCCGGCCGGCCCGACAGGTGTTTCCATGGTGTCCGCCAAGTGGTTCTGGCATAGCTGGCAGGTGATGCTGGCGTGACCGGCAGGTGGTTCCAGCCAGCCCGGCAGGTGATTCCGAAGTGTTCACCAAATGGTTGTGGCGTAGCCGGCAGGTGATTTTGGCGTGTCCATCAGGTGGTTTTGGCGAGTCGAGCAGGTGGTTCTGGCGTGCTCGGCAGGTGCTTCCGGTGTCATTGGCATGTGGTTCCGGCATGTCTGAGAGGTGGTTCCGCCATGCCCGGCAGGTGATTCCGGAGTTTTGCCAAGTGGTTCTGGCATAGCCGGCAGGTGATTTTGCATGTCCGGGAATTGTTCCGGCGAGTCGAGCCGGTGGTTCCGGCATGTCCGGCAGGTGATTCCGGAGTGTCCGGCATGTGGTTCTGGCACCTCTGAGAGGTGGTTCTGGCATGCCCGGCAGGTGATACCGGAGTGTCTGCTGAGTGGTTCTGGCACCTCTGAGAGGTGGTTCCGGCCTGCCGGAGAGGTGTTTCTGGAGTGTCCGCCAAGTGGTTCTGGTGTAGCTGAAAGGTGATGTTGGCGTGACCGGCAGGTGGTTCCAGCCAGCCCCGCAGGTGATTCCGGAGTGTCTGCCGTGTGGTTCTGGCGTAGCTGGCAGGTGATTTTGGCGTGTCCAGCAGGTGGTTCGGGCGAGCTCGGCAGGTGGTTCCAGCGTGTACGGAACATGGTTCTGGCACGTCTGAGAGATGGTTCCGGCATGCCTGGCAGGTGATTTTGGAGTGTCCGGCATGTGGTTCTGGCACCTCAGAGAGGTGGTTCCGGCATGCCCGGCAGGTGATACCGGAGTGTTCGCCAAGTGGTTCTGGCGTAGCCGACAGTTGATTTTGCATGTCCGGCAATGGTTCCGACGAGTCGAGCCGGTGGTTCCGCCATGTCTGGCAGGTGATTCCGGCAGGCCCCGCAGGTGATTCTGGAGTGTCCAGCATGTGGTTCTGACCCCTGTGAGAGGTGGTTCCGGCATGCCCGGCAGGTGATACCGGAGTGTCCGGCATTTGGTTCTGGCACGTCTGAGAGATGGTTCCGGCATGCCCGGCAGGTGATTCTGGTGTGTCCGGCATGTGGTTCTGGCACCTCTGAGAGGTGGTTCCGGCTTGCCCGGCAGGTGGTTCCGGAGTGTCTGCCGAGTGTTTCTGCTGTAGCCGGCAGTTGATTCTGGCGTGTCCAGCATGTGGTTCTGGGGAGTGGATCATGTGGTTCCGGCATACTCGGCAGGTGGTACCGGCGTGTCCGGAACATGGTTCTGGCAAGTCTGAGAGGCGGTTCCGGTATGCCCAACAGTTGATTCTGGAGTGTTCGCCAAGTGGTTCTGGCGTATCCGGCAGGTCATTTTGCATGTCCGGCGGTGGTTCAGGCGAGTCGAGCCGGTGGTTCCTGCGTGTCCGGCAGGTGGTTGTGGGGTGACCGGCACGAGGTTCTGGAACGTCTGAGAGTTGGTTCCGGCATGCCCGACAGGTAACTCCGGAGTGTACCCCACGTGGTTCTGGCGTAGCCAGCAGGTGATTTTGACGTGTCCAGCAGGTGGTTTTGGCGAGTCGAGCAGGTGGTTCTGGCGTGCTCGGCAGGTGCTTCCGGTGTCATTGGCATGTGGTTCCGGCATGTCTGACAGGTGCTTCCGGCATGCACGGCTGGTGGTTCCGGAGTGTCTGCCGAGTGGTTCTGGAGCCAGCCCGGCAGGTGATTACGAAGAGTTCACCAAATCGTTGTGGCGTTGCCGGCAGTTGATTTTGGCGTGTCTGGAATGTGGTTCCGGCTAGTTGAGCAGGTGGATCAGGCGTGCTCGCCAGGGGGTTCAGGCGGTTCTGGCAGGTGGTTTCGGTCTGTTCGGGGAGTGGTTCCGGCATCTCAGGCACATGGTTCTGGCACGTCTGAGAGATGGTTCCAGCATGCCCGGCAGGTGATTCCGGAGTGTCCGGCATGTGGTTCTGGCACCTGTGAGTGGTGGTTCCGGCATGCCCGGCAGGTGATACCGGAGTCTCCGGCATTTTGTTCTGGCACCTCTGAGAGGTGGTTCCGGAATGCCTGGCATGTGATTCCACAGTGTCTGCCGAGTGGTTCTGACGTAGCCGGCAGTTGATTTTGGCGTGTTCACTAGGTGGTTCTGGGGAGTGGATCAGCTGGTTCAGGCATACTCGGCAGGTGTTTCTGGCGTGACCAGCACGAGGTTCTGGCACATCTGAGAGTTGGTTCCGGCATGCCCGACAGCTGATTGCGGAGTGTCCGCCACGTGTTTCTGGCGTACCCGACAGGTGATTTTGGCGTGTCTGGCAGGTGTTTCTTGCAAGTCGAGCATTTGGCTCAGGCGTGCTCAGCAGGTGCTTCCGGCGTGTCTGGCAGGTGGTTGTGGTGTGTCTGAGAGCTGGTTCTGGCATGTCTGGCAGATGATTCCGGCGTGTCCACCAAGTGGTTGTGGCATACCCAGCAGGTGATTTTAGCGTGTCCAGCAGGTGGTTTGGGCGAGTCGAGCAGGTGGTTCTGGCGTGGTCGGCAGGTGCTTCCGGTGTCATTGGCATGTGGTTCCGGCATGTCTGAGAGGTGGTTCCGCCATGCCCGGCAGGTGATTCCGGAGTGTTCGCCAAGTGGTTCTGGCGTAGCCGGCAGGTGATTTTGCATGTCCTGGCAACGGTTCCGGCGAGTCGACCCGGTGGTTCCGACATGTCCGGCAGGTGGTTCCGGCATGCCCGGCAGGTGATTCCGGAGTGTCCGGCATGTGGTTCTGGCACCTCTGAGAGGTGGTTCCGGCATGCCCGGCAGGTGATACCGGAGTGTTCGTCATTTGGTTCTCAAACCTCTGAGAGGTGGTTCCGGAATGACTGGCATGTGATTCCCGAGTGTCTGCCGAGTGGTTCTGGCGTAGCCGGCAGGTGATTTTGGCGTGTCCAGCATGTGGTTCCGGCGAGCTCGGCAGGTGGTTCCGGCATGTCCTGAACATGGTTCTGGCAAGTCTGAGAGATGGTTCCGGCATGCCCGGCAGGTGATTCCGGAGTGTCCGGCATACGGTTCTGGCACCTCTGAGAGGTGGTTCCGGCATGCCCGGCAGGTGGTTCCGGAGTGTCTGCCGAGTGCTTCTGGCGTAGCCGGCAGTTGATTTTGGCGTGTCCACTAGGTGGTTCTGGGGAGTGGAGCAGCTGGTTCCGGCATACTCGGCAGGTGGTACCGGCGTGTCCAGAACATGGTTCTGGCAAGTCTGAGAGGTGGTTCCGGCACGCCCGACAGGTGATTCCGGAGCATCCACCAAGTGTTTCTGGCGTACCCGGCAGGTGATTTTGGCATGTCCGACAGGTGTTTCTTGCGAGTCGAGCAGGTGGCTCAGGCATGCTCAGCTGGTGCTTCCGGCGTCTCTGGCACGTGGTTCTGGTGTGTCTGAGAGCTGGTTCTGGCATGTCCGGCAGATGATTCCGGAGTGTCCACCAAGTGGTTCTTGTATACCTGGCAGGTGATTTTGGCGTGTAAGGAAGGTGGTTCCGGCTAGTTGAGCAGGTGGATCAGGCGTGCTCGCCAGGGGGTTCAGGCGGGTCTGGCAAGTGGTTTCGGTCTGTTCGGGGAGTGGTTCCGGCATCTCAGGCACATGGTTCTGGCACGTCTGAGAGGTGTTTCCAGCAGGCCCGACAGGTGTTTCCGGAGTGTCCGCCAAGTGGTTCCTGCGTAGCTGAAAGGTGATGTTGGCGTGACCGGCAGGTGGTTCCAGCCAGCCCGGCAGGTGATTCCGGATTGTCTGCCGTGTGGTTCTGGCGTAGCCGGCAGGTTATTTTGGCGTGTCCAGCGGGTGGTTTTGGCGAGTCGAGCAGGTGGTTCTGGCGTGCTCGGCAGGTGCTTCCGGTGTGACTGGCATGTGGTTCCGGCATTTCTGAGAGGTGGTTCCGCCATGCCCGGCAGGTGATTCCATTGTGTTCGCCAAGTGGTTCTGGCGTAGCCGGTAGGTGATTTTGCATGTCCGGCAATGTTTCCGGCGATTCGAGCCGGTGGTTCCTGCATGTCCAGCAGGTGGTTCCGGCATGCCCGGCAGGTGATTCCGGAGTGTCCGGCATGTGGTTCTGGCACTTCTGAGAGGTGGTTCCGGCATGCCCTGCAGGTGATACCGGAGTGTCCTTCATTTGGTTCTGGCACCTCTGAGAGGTGGTTCCGGAATGCCTGGCATGTGATTCCTGAGTGTCTGCCGAGTAGTTCTAGCGTAGCCGGCAGGTGATTTTGGCGTGTCCAGAAGGTGGTTCCGGCGAGCTCTGCAGGTGGTTCTGGCATGTCCAGAACATGGTTCTGGCAAGTCTGAGAGATGGTTCCGGCATGCCCGGCAGGTGATCCCGGAGTGTCCGGCATGTGGTTCTGGCACCTCTGAGAGGTGGTTCCGGCATGCCTGGCAGTTGGTTGCGGAGTGACTGCCGAGTGGTTCTGGAGTAGCCGGCAGGTGATTCTTGCGTTTCCAGCAGGTGGTTCTGGGGAGTGGATCAGGTGGTTCCGGCATACTCGGCAGGTGGTACCGGCGTGTCCGGAACATGGTTCTTGCAAGTCTGAGAGGTGGTTCCGGCATGCCCAACAGGTGATTCTGGAGTGTTCACCAAGTTGTTCTGGCGTAGCCGGCAGGTCATGTTGCATGTCTGGCGGTGGTTCCGGCGAGTCGAGCCGGTGATTGCGGCGTATCCAGCAGGTGTTTCCGGTCTGTCCGGCAGGTTCTTCTGGCGTGACCGGCACGAGGTTCTGGCACGTCTGAGAGTTTGTTCCGGCATGCCCGACAGGTGTTTCTGGAGTGTCCGCCACGTGGTTCTGGCGTACCCGGCAGGTGATTTTGGCGTGTCTGGCAGGTGTTTCTTGCAAGTCGAGCATTTGGCTCAGGCATGATCAGCAGGTGATTCGGGCGTGTCTGGCACGTGGTTCTGGTGTGTCTGAGAGCTGGTTCTGGCATGTCCGGCAGATGATTCCGGAGTGTCCACCAAGTGGTTGTGGCATACCCGGCAGGTGATTTTAGCGTGTCAGGTAGGTGGTTCCAGCGAGTCGAGTAGGTGGTTCCGGCGTGCTCGGCATGAGGTTCAGGCGGGTCTGGCAGGTGGTTTCGGTCTGTTCGGGGTTTGGTTCCGGCATCTCAGGCACATGGTTCTGGCACGTCTGATAGGTGGTTCCGGCCGGCCCAACAGGTGTTTCCGGAGTGTCCGCCAAGCGGTTCTGGCATAGCTGGCAGGTGATGTTGTCGTGACCGGCAGGTGGTTCCAGCCAGCCCAGCAGGTAATTCCGAAGAGTTCACCAAATGGTTGTGGCGTAGCCGACAGGTGATTTTGGCGTGTCCAGCAGGTGGTTTTGGTGAGTCCAGCAGGTGGTTCTGGCGTGCTCGGCAGGTGCTTCCGGTGTCATTGGCATGTGGTTCCGGCATGTCTGAGATGTGGTTCCGCCATGCCCGGCAGATGATTCCGGAGTGTTCGACAAGTGGTTCTGGCGTAGTCGGCAGGTGATTTTGCATGTCCGGCAATGGTTCCGGCGAGTCGAGCCAATGGTTCCGGCATGTTCGGCAGGTGGTTCCAGCTTTCCCGGCAGGTGATTCGTGAGTGTCCGGCATGTGGTTCTGGCACCTCTGAGAGGTCGTTCCGGAATGCCTGGCATGTGAATCCGGAGTGTCTGCCGAGTGGTTCTGGCGTAGCCGGCAGGTGATTTTGGCGTGTTCCGCAGGTGGTTTTGGCGAGTCGAGCAGGTGGTTCTGGCGTGCTCGGCAGGTGCTTCCGGTGTCATTGGCATGTAGTTCCGGCATGTCTGAGAGGTGGTTCCGCCATGCCCGGCAGGTGATTCCGGAGTGTTCGCCAAGTGGTTCTGGCGTAGTCGGCAGGTGATTTTGCATGTCCGGCAATGGTTCCGGCGAGTCGAGCCGGTGGTTCCGGCATGTCCGGCAGGTGGTTCCGGCATGCCCGGCAGGTGATTCCGGAGTGTCTTGCATGTGGTTCTGGCACCTCTGAGAGGTGGTTCCGGCATGCCCAGCAGGTGATACCAGAGTGTTCGCCAAGTGGTTCTGGCACAGCCGGCAGGTGATTTTGCATCTCCGGCAATGGTTCCGGCATCTCCAGCATGTGGTTCCAGCATGCCCTGCAGGTGATTCCGGAGTGTCCGGCATGTGGTTCTGACACCTCTGAGAGGTGGTTCCGGCATGCCCGGCAGGTGATACCGGAGTGCCCGGCATTTGGTTCTGGCACCTCTGAGAGGTGGTTCCGGAATGCCTGACATGTGATTCCGGAGTGTCTGCCGAGTGGTTCTGGCGTAGCCGGCAGTTGATTTTTGCGTGTCCACTAGGTGGTTCTGGGGAGTGGATCAGCTGGTTCCGGCATACTCGGCAGGTGGTACCGGCGTGTCCAGAACATGGTTCTGGCAAGTCTGAGAGGTGGTTCCGGCACGCCCGACAGGTGATTCCGGAGCGTCCGCCAAGTGTTTCTGGCGTACCCTGCAGGTGATTTTGGCATGTCCGACAGGTGTACCTTGCGAGTCGAGCAGGTGGCTGAGGCATGCTCAGCTGGTGCTTCCGGCGTCTCTGGCACGTGGTTCTGGTGTGTCTGAGAGCTGGTTCTGGCATGTCCGGCAGATGATTCCGGAGTGTCCACCAAGTGGTTCTTGTATACCTGGCAGGTGATTTTCGCGTGTCAGGAAGTTGGTTCCGGCTAGTTGAGCAGGTGGATCAGGCGTGCTTGCCAGGTGGTTCAGGCGGGTCTGGCAGGTGGTTTCGGTCTGTTCGGGGAGTGGTTCCGGCACCACAGGCTCATGGTTCTGGCACGACTGAGAGGTGGTTCCGGCCGGCCCGATAGGTGTTTCCATGGTGTCTGCCAAGTGGTTCTGGCATAGCTGGCAGGTGATGTTGGCATGACCGGCAGGTGATTCCAGCCAGCCCGGCAGGTGATTCCGAAGTGTTCACCAAATAGTTGTGGCGTAGCCGGCAGGTGATATTGGCGTGTCCAGCAGGTGGTTTTGGCGAGTCGAGCAGGTGGTTCTGGCGTGCTCGGCAGGTGCTTCCGGTGTCATTGGCATGTGGTTCCGGCATGTCTGAGAGGTGGTCCCGGCATGCCCGGCAGGTGGTTCCGGAGTTTCTGCCGAGTGGTTCTGGAGCCAGGCCGGCAGGTGATTCCGAAGAGTTCACCAAATGGTTGTGGCGTAGCCGGCAGGTGATTTTGGCGTGTCAGGAAGTTGGTTCCGGCTAGTTGAGCAGGTGGATCAGGCGTGCTCGCCAGGGGGTTCAGGCGCGTCTGGCAGGTGGTTTCGGTCTGTTCGGGGAGTGGTTCCGGTATCTCAGGCACATGTTTCTGCCTCGTCTGAGAGGTGGTTCCGGCTGGCCGGAGAGGTGTTTCCGGAGTGTCCGCCAAGTGGTTCTGGCGTAGCTGAAAGGTGATGTTGGCGTGACCAGCAGGTGGTTCCAGCCAGCCCTGCAGGTGATTCCGGAGTGTCTGCCGTGTGGTTCTGGCGTAGCCGGCAGGTTATTTTGGCGTGTCCAGCGGGTGGTTTTGGCGAGTCGAGCAGGTGGTTCTGGCGTGCTCGGCAGGTGCTTCCGGTGTGATTGGCATGTGGTTCCAGCATTTCTGAGAGGTGGTTCCGCCATGCCCGGCAGGTGATTCCATTGTGTTCGCCAAGTGGTTCTGGCGTAGCCGGTAGGTGATTTTGCATGTCCGGCAATGTTTCCGGCGATTCGAGCCGGTGGTTCCTGCATGTCCAGCAGGTGGTTCCGGCATGCCCGGCAGGTGATTCCGGAGTGTCCGGCATGTGGTTCTGGCACTTCTGAGAGGTGGTTCCGGCATGCCCTGCAGGTGATACCGGAGTGTCCTTCATTTGGTTCTGGCACCTCTGAGAGGTGGTTCCGGAATGCCTGGCATGTGATTCCTGAGTGTCTGCCGAGTGGTTCTAGCGTAGCCGGCAGGTGATTTTGGCGTGTCCAGAAGGTGGTTCCGGCGAGCTCTGCAGGTGGTTCCGGCATGTCCAGAACATGGTTCTGGCAAGTCTGAGTGATGGTTCCGGCATGCCCGGCAGGTGATTCCGGAGTGTCCGGCATGTGGTTCTGGTATACCTGGCAGGTGATTTTGGCGTGTCAGTAAGTTGGTTCCGGATAGTTGAGCAGGTGGATCAGGCGTGCTCGCCAGGGGGTTCAGGCGGGTCTGGCAGGTGGTTTCGGTCTGTTCGGGGAGTGGTTCCGGCATCTCAGGCTCATGGTTCTGGCTCGTCTGAGAGGTGGTTCCGGCCGGCCCGACAGGTGTTTCCATGGTGTCCGCCAAGCGGTTCTGGCATAGCTGGCAGGTGATGTTGGCGTGACCGGCAGGTGGTTCCAGCAAGCCCGGCAGGTGATTCCGAAGTGTTCACCAAATGGTTGTGGCGTAGCGGGAAGGTGATTTTGGCGTGTCCATCAGGTGGTTTTGGCGAGTCGAGCAGGTGGTTCTGGCGTGCTCGGCAGGTGCTTCCGGTGTCATTGGCATGTGGTTCCGGCATGTCTGAGAGGTGGTTCCGCCATGCCCGGCAGGTGATTCCGGAGTGTTCGCCAAGTGGTTCTGGCGTAGCCGGCAGGTGATTTTGCATGTCCGGCAATGGTTCCGGCGAGTCGAGCCGGTGGTTCCGGCATGTCTGGCAGGTGGTTCCGGCATGCCCGGCAGGTGTTTCCGGAGTGTCCGGCATGTGGTTCTCGCACCTCTGAGAGGTGGTTCCGGCATGCCCGGCAGGTGATACCGGAGTGTCCGGCATGTGGTTCTGGCACCTCTGAGACGTTGCTCTGGCATGCCCAGCAGGTGATACCGGAGTGTCCGGCATTTGGTTCTGGCACCTCTGAGAGGTGGTTCCGGAATGCCTGGCATGTGATTCCGGAGTGTCTGGCATGTGCTTCTGGCACCTCTGAGAGATGGTTCCAGCATGCCCGGCAGGTGATTCCAGATTGTCTGCCGCGTGGTTCTGGCGTAGCCGGCATGTGATTTTGGCGTGTCCAGCAGGTGGTTCCGGACAGCTCGGCAGGTGGTACCGGCGTGTCCGGAACATGGTTCTGGCAAGTCTGAGAGGTGGTTCCGGCATGCCCCACAGGTGATTCCGGAGTGTTCGCCAAGTGGTTCTGGCATAGACGGCAGGTCATTTTGCATGTCCGGCAGTGGTTCCGGTGAGTCGAGCCGGTTGTTCCGGCATAGCCGGCAGTTGATTTTGGCGTCTCCACTAGGTGGTTCTGGGGAGTGCATCAGCTGGTTCCGGCATACTCGGCAGGTGGTACCGGCGTGTCCAGAACATGGTTCTGGCAAGTCTGAGAGGTGGTTCCGGCACGCCCGACAGGTGATTCCGGAGCGTCCGCCAAGTGTTTCTGGCGTACCCGGCAGGTGATTTTGGCATGTCCGACAGGTGTTTCTTGCGAGTCGAGCAGGTGGCTCAGGCATGCTCAGCTGGTGCTTCCGGCGTCTCTGGCACGTGGTTCTGGTGTGTCTGAGAGCTGGTTCTGGCATGTCCGGCAGATGATTCCGGAGTGTCCACCAAGTGGTTCTGGCATACCCGGCAGGTGATTTTAGCGTGTCAGGTAGGTGGTTCCAGCGAGTCGAGTAGGTGGTTCCGGCGTGCTCGGCAGGTGGTTCAGGCGGGTCTGGCAGGTGGTTTCGGTCTGTTCGGGGTCTGGTTCCGGCATCTCAGGCACATGTTTCTGGCACGTCTGATAGGTGGTTCCAGCCGGCCCAACAGGTGTTTCCATGGTGTCCGCCAAGTGGTTCTGGCATAGCTGGCAGGTGATGTTGGCGTGACCAGCAGGTGGTTCCAGCCAGCCCGGCACGTGATTCCGAAGTGTTCAACAAATGGTTGAGGCGTAGCCGGAAGGTGATATTGGCGTGTCCAAGAGGTGGTTTTGGCGAGTCGAGCAGGTGGTTCTGGCGTGCTCTGCAGGTGCTTCCAGTGTCATTGCCATGTGGTTCCGGCATGTCTGAGAGGTGGTTCCGCCATGCCGGCAGGTGATTCCGGAGTGTTCCCCAAGTGGTTCTGGCATAGCCGGCAGGTGATTTTGCATGTCCGGCAATGGTTCCAGCGAGTCGAGCCGGTGGTTCCGGCATGTCCGGCAGGTGATTCCGGCATGTCCAGCAGGTGGTTCCGGCATGCCCGGCAGGTGATTCCGGAGTGTCCGGCATGTGGTTCTGGCACCTCTGAGAGGTGGTTCCGGCATGCCCGGCGATTGGTTGCGGCGTGTCTGCCGAGTGGTTCTGGAGTAGCCGGCAGGTGATTCTGGCGTATCCAGCAGGTGGTTCTGGGGAGTGGATCAGGTGGTTCCGGCATACTCGGCAGGTGGTACCGGCGTGTCCGGAACATGGTTCTGGCAAGTCTGAGAGGTGCTTCCGGCATGCCCGACAGGTGATTCCGGAGCGTCCGCCAAGAGTTTCTGGCGTACCCGGCAGGTGATTTTGGCATGTCCGACAGGTGTTTCTTGCGAGTCGAGCAGGTGGCTCAGGCATGCTCAGCTGGTGCTTCCGGCGTCTCTGGCACGTGGTTCTGGTGTGTCTGAGAGCTGGTTCTGGCATGTCCGGCAGATGATTCCGGAGTGTCCACCAAGTGGTTCTGGTATACCTGGCAGGTGATTTTGGCGTGTCAGGAAGTTGGTTCCGGCTAGTTGAGCAGGTGGATCAGGCGTGCTCGCCAGGGGGTTCAGGCGGGTCTGGCAGGTGGTTTCGGTCTGTTCGGGGAGTGGTTCCGGCATCTCAGGCACATGGTTCTGGCACGTCTGAGAGATGGTTGCGGCCGGCCCGACAGGTGTTTCCGGAGTGTCCGCCAAGTGGTTCTGGCGTAGCTGAAAGGAGATGCTGGCGTGACGGGCAGGTGGTTCCAGCCAGCCCGGCTGGTGATTCCGGAGTGTCTGCCGAGTGGTTCTGGCGTTGCCGGCAGGTGATTTTGGCGTGTCCAGCAGGTGGTTCCGGCGAGCTCGGCAGGTGGTACCGGCGTGTCCAGAACATGATTCTGGCAAGTCTGAGAGGTGGTTCCGGCATGCCCGACAGGTGATTCCGGATGTTCGCCAAGTGGTTCTATCGTAGCCGGCAGGTCATTTTGCATGTCCGGCGGTGGTTCTGGCGAGTCGAGCTGGTGGTTCCGGCGTGTCCAGCAGGTGTTTCCGGTCTCTCCGGCATGTGGTTCTGGCGTGTCCGGCATGAGGTTCTGGCACGTCTGAGAGTTGGTTCCGGCATGCCCGAAAGGTGATTCCGGAGTGTCCTCCACGTGGTTCTAGTGTACCCGGCAGGTGATTTTGGCGTGTCTGGCAGTTGTTTCTGGCAAGTCGAGCATTTGGCTCAGGCATGATCAGCAGGTGCATCCGGCGTGTCTGGCACGTGGTTCTGGTGTGTCTGAGAGCTGGTTCTGACATGTCCGGCAGATGATTCTGGAGTGTCCACCAAGTGGTTGTGGCATACCCGGCAGGTGATTTTAGCGTGTCAGGTAGGTGGTTCCGGCGAGTCTAGTAGGTGGTTCCAGCGTGCTCGGCAGGTGGTTCAGCCGGGTCTGGCAGGTGGTTTCGGACTTTTCGGGGTGTGGTTCCGGCATCTCAGGCACATGGTTCTGGCACGTCTGAGAGGTGGTTCCGGCCCGCCCGACAGGTGTTTCCATGGCCCGCCCGACAGGTGTTTCCATGGTGTCCGCCAAGTGGTTATGGCATAGCCGGCAGGAGATTTTGGCGTGTCCAGCAGGTGGTTCCGGCGAGCTCGGCAGGTGGTACCGGCGTGTCCGGAACATGGTTCTGGCATGTCTGAGAGATGGTTCCGGCATGCCCAGCAGGTGATTCCGGAGTGTCCGGCATGTGGTTCTGGCACCTCTGAGAGGTGGTTCCGGCATGCCCGGCAGGTGGTTCCGGAGTGTCTGCCGAGTGGTTCTGGCGTAGCCGGCAGGTGATTCTGGCGTGTCCAGCAGGTGGTTCTGGGGAGTGGATCAGGTGGTTCCGGCATACTCGGCAGGTGGTACCGGCGTGTCCGGAACATGGTTCTGGCAAGTCTGAGAGGTGGTTCCGGCATGCCCGACAGGTGATTCCGGAGTGTTCGCGAAGTGTTTCTGGCGTACCCGGCAGGTGATTTTGGCATGTCCGACAGGGGTATTTTGCTAGTCAAGCAGGTGGCTCAGGCATGCTCAGCTGGTGCTTCCGGCGTCTCTGGCACGTGGTTCTGGTGTGTCTGAGAGCTGGTTCTGGCATGTCCGGCAGATGATTCCGGAGTGTCCACCCAGTGGTTCTGGTATACCTGGCAGGTGATTTTGGCGTGTCAGGAAGTTGGTTCCGGCTAGTTGAGCAGGTGGATCAGGCGTGCTCGAGAGGGGGTTCAGGCGGGTCTGGCAGGTGGTTTCGGTCTTGTTCGGGAGTGGTTCTGACATCTCAGGCTCATGGTTCTGGCACGTCTGTGAGATGGTTCCGGCATGCCCGGCCGGTGATTCCGGAGTGTCCGGCATGTGGTTCTGGCACCTCAGAGAGGTGGTTCCGCAATGCCCGGCAGGTGATTCCAGAGTGTTCGCCAAGTGGTTCTGGTGTAGCCGGCAGGTGATTTTGCATGTCCGGCAATGGTTCCGGCGAGTCGAGCCGGTGGTTCCGGCATGTCCGGCAGGTGATTCCAGCATGTCCAGCAGGTGGTTCTGGTGGAGTGGATCAGGTGGTTCCGGCATGCCCGGCAGGTGATTCCGGCATGCCCGACAGGTGATTCCGGAGTGTCCGGCATGTGGTTCTGGCACCTCTGAGAGGTGGTTCCGGCATGCCCGGCAGGTGATACCGGAGTGTTCGCCAAGTGGTTCTGGGGTAGCCGGCAGGTGATTTTGCATGTCCGGCAATGGTTCCGGCGAGTCGAGCCGGTGGTTCCGGCATGTCCGGCAGGTGATTCCGGCATGTCCAGCAGGTGGTTCTGGTGGAGTGGATCAGGTGGTTCCGGCATGCGCGGCAGGTGATTCCGGAGTGTTCGCCAAGTGGTTCTGGCGTAGCCTGCAGGTGATTTTGCATGTCCGGGAATGGTTCCGGCGAGTCGAGCCGGTGGTTCCGGCGCATCCAGCAGGTGTTTCCCGTCTGTCCGGCAGGTGGTTCTAGCGTGACTGGCACGAGGGTCTTGCACGTCTGAGAGTTGGTTCCGGCATGCCCCACAGAAGATTCCGGAGTGTCCGCCACGTGGTTCTGGCGTAGCTGAAAGGTGATGTTGGCGTGACCGGCAGGTGGTTCCAGCCAGCCCCGCAGGTGATTCCGGAGTGTCTGCCGAGTGGTTCTGGCGTAGCCGGCAGGTGATTTTGGCGTGTCCAGCAGGTGCTTCCGGCGAGCTCGGCAGGTGGTTCCGGCATGTCCAGAACATGGTTCTGGCACGTCTGAGAGATGGTTCCGGCATGCTCGGCAGGTGATTCCGGAGTGTCCGGCATGTGGTTCTGGCACCTCTGAGAGGTGGTTCCGGCATGCCCGGCAGGTGGTTCCGGAGTGTCTGCTGAGTGTTTCTGGCGTAGCCGGCAGGTGATTCTGGCGTGTCCAGCAGGTGGTTCTGGGGAGTGGATCATGTGGTTCCGGCATACTCGGCAGGTGGTACCGGCGTGTCCGGAACATGGTTCTGGCAAGTCTGAGAGGTGGTTCTGGCATGCCCGACAGGTGATTCCGGAGTGTTCGCCAAGTGGTTCTGGCGTAGCCGGCAGGTCATTTTGCATGTCTGGCGGTGGTTCCGGCGAGTCGAGCCGAAGGTTCCGGCATGTCCAGCAGGTGTTTCCGGTCTGTCCGGCAGGTGGTTCGGGCGTGTCCGGCACGAGGTTCTGGCACGTCTGAGAGTTGGTTCCGGCATGCCCGACAGGTGATTCCAGAGTGTCCGCCACGTGGTTCTGGCGTACCCGGCAGGTGATTTTGGCGTTTCTGGCAGGTGTTTCTTGCAAGTCGAGCATTTGGCTCAGGCATCCTCAGCAGGTGCTTCCGGCGTGTCTGGCACGTGGTTCTGGTGTGTCTGAGAGCTGGTTCTGGCATGTCCGGCAGATGATTCCGGAGTGTCCACCAAGTGGTTGTGGCATACCCGGCAGTTGATTTTAGCGTGTCAGTTAGGTGGTTGCGGTGAGTCGAGAAGGTGGTTCCGGCGTGCTCGGCAGGTGGTTCAGGCGGGTCCGGCAGGTGGTTTCGGTCTTTTCGGGGTGTGGTTCCGGCATCTCAGGCACATGGTTCTGGCACCTCTGAGAGGTGGTTCCGGCCGGCCCGACAGGTGTTTCCATGGTGTCCGCCAAGTGGTTCTGGCATAGCTGGCAGGTGATGTTGGCGTGACCGGCAGGTGGTTATAGCCATCCCGGCAGGTGATTCCGAAGAGTTCACCAAATGGTTGTGGCGTAGCCGGCAGGTGATTTTGGCGTGTCCAGCAGCTTGTTTTGGCGAACGAGCCGTTGGTTCCGGCATGTCCGCCAGGGAGTTCCGGCATGCCCGGCAGGTGATTCCGGAGTGTCCTGCATGTGGTACTGGCACCTCTGAGAGGTGGTTCCGGCATGCCCGGCAGTTGGTTCCGGCATGCCCGGCAGGTGATTCCGGAGTGTCCGGCATGTGGTTCTGGCACCTCTGAGAGGTGGTTCCGGCATGCCCGGCAGGTGATACCGGAGTGTCCGTCATTTGGTTCTGGCACCTCTGAGAGGTGGTTCCGGAATGCCTTGCATGTGATTCCGGAGTGTCTGCCGATTGGTACTCGCGTAGCCGGCAGTTGATTTTGGCCTGTCCACTAGGTGGTTCTGGGGAGTGGATCAGGTGGTTCCGGCATACTCGGCAGGTGGTACCGCCGTGTCCAGAACATGGTTCTGGCAAGTCTGAGAGGTGGTTCCGGCACGCCCGACAGGTGATTCCGAAGCGTCCGCCAAGTGTTTCTGGCGTACCTGGCAGGTGATTTTGGCATGTCCGACAGGTGTTTCTTGCAAGTCGAGCAGGTGGCTGAGGCATGCTCAGCTGGTGCTTCCGGCGTCTCTGGCACGTGGTTCTGGTGTGTCTGAGAGCTGGTTCTGGCATGTCCGGCAGATGATTCCGGAGTGTCCACCAAGTGGTTCTGGTATACCTGGCAGGTGATTTTGGCGTGTCAGGAAGGTGGTTCCGGCTAGTTGAGCAGGTGGATCAGGTGTGCTCGCCCGGGGGTTCAGGCGGGTATGGCAGGTGGTTTCGGTCTGTTCGGGGAGTGGTTCCGGCATCTCACGCACATGGTTCTGGCACGTCTGAGAGGTGGTTCCGGCCGGCCCGACAGGTGTTTCCGGAGTGTCCGCCAAGTGGTTCCGGCGCAGCTGTAAGGTGATGTTGGCGTGACCGGCAGGTGGTTCCAGCCAGCCCGGCAGGTGATTCCGGAGTGTCCGGCATGTGGTTCTCGCACCTCTGAGAGGTGGTTCCGGAATGCCTGGCATGTGATTCCGGAGTGTCTGTCGAGTGGTTCGGGTGTAGCCGGCAGCTGATTTTGGCGTGTCCAGCAGGTGGTTTTGGCGAGTCGAGCAGGTGGTTCTGGCGTGCTCGGCAGGTGCTTCCTGTGTAATTGGCATGTGGTTCCGGCATGTCTGAGAGGTGGCACCGGCATGCCCGGCAGGTGGTTCCGGAGTGTCTGTCGAGTGGTTCTGGAGCCAGCCCGGCTGGTGATTCCGAAGAGTTCACGAAATGGTTGTGGCATAGCCGGCAGGTGATTTTGGCATGTCCGACAGGTGTTTCTTGGGAGTCGAGCAGGTGGCTCAGGCATGCTCAGCTGGTGCTTCCGGCGTCTCTGGCACGTGGTTCTGGTGTGTCTGAGAGCTGGTTCTGGCATGTCCGGCAGATGATTCCGGAGTGTCCACCAAGTGGTTCTGGTATACCTGGCAGGTGATTTTGGCGTGCCAGGAATGTGGTTCCGGCTAGTTGAGCAGGTGGATCAGGCGTGCTCGCCAGGGGGTTCAGGCGGGTCTGGCAGGTGGTTTCGGTCTGTTCGGGGAGTGGTTCCGGCATCTCAGGCACATGGTTCTGGCACGTCTGAGAGGTGGTTGCGGCCGGCCCGACAGGTGTTTCCAGAGTGTCCGCCAAGTGGTTCTGGCGTAGCTGAAAGGTGATGTTGGCGTGACCGGCAGGTGGTTCCAGCCAGCCCCGCAGTTGATTCCGGAGTTTCTGCCGAGTGGTTCTGGCGTAGCCGGCATGTGATTTTGGCGTGTCCAGCAGGTGCTTCCTGCCAGCTCGGCAGGAGGTTCCGGCATGTCCGGAACATGGTTCTGGCACGTCTGAGAGATGGTTCCGGCATGCTCGGCAGGTGATTCCGGAGTGTCCGGCATGTGGTTCTGGCACCTCTGAGAGGTGGTTCCGGCATGCCCGGCAGGTGGTTCCGGAGTGTCTGCTGAGTGTTTCTGGCGTAGCCGGCAGGTGATTCTGGCGTGTCCAGCAGGTGGTTCTGGGGAGTGGATCATGTGGTTCCGGCATACTCGGCAGGTGGTACCGGCGTGTCCGGAACATGGTTCTGGCATGTCTGAGAGGTGGTTCTGGCATGCCCGACAGGTGATTCCGGAGTGTTCGCCAAGTGGTTCTGGCGTAGCCGGCAGGTCATTTTGCATGTCCGGCGGTGGTTCCGGCGAGTCGAGCCGGTGGTTCCGGCATGTCCAGCAGGTGGTTCCGGCATGCCCGGCAGGTGATTCCGGAGTGTCCGGCATGTGGTTCTGGCACCTCTGAGAGCTGGTTCCGGCATGCCCGGCAGGTGATACCGGAGTGTCCGGCATTTGGTTCTGGCACCTCTGAGAGGTGGTTCCGGAATGCCTGAGATGTGATTCCGGAGTGTCTGCCGATTGGTTCTGACATAGCCGGCAGGTGATTTTGGCGTTTCCAGCATGTGGTTCCGGCGAGCTCGGCAGGTTGTTCCGGCATGTCCGGAACATGGTTCTGGCAAGTCTGAGAGATGGTTCCGGCATGCCCGGCAGGTGATTCCGGAGTGTCCATCATGTGGTTCTGGCACCTCTGAGAGGTGGTTCCTGAATGCCTGGCATGTGATTCCGGAGTGTCCGGCATGTGGTTCTGGCACCTCTGAGAGATGGTTCCGGCATGCCCGGCAGGTGATTCCGGAGTGTCCGGCATGTGGTTCTGGCACCTCTGAGAGGTGGTTCCACCATGCCCGGCAGGTGATTCCGGAGTGTTCACCAAATGGTTCTGGTGTAGCCGGCAGGTGATTTTGCATGTCCGGCAATGGTTCCGGCGAGTCGAGCCGGTGGATCCGGCATGTCCGGCAGGTGATTCCGGCATGTCCAGCAGCTGGTTCTGGTGGAGTGCATCAGGTGGTTCCGGCATGCCCGGCAGGTGATTCCGGCATGCCCGGCAGGTGATTCCGGAGTGTCCGGCATGTGGTTCTGGCACCTCTGAGAGGTGGTTCCGGCATGCCCGGCAGGTGATACCGGAGTGTTCGCCAAGTGGTTCTGGGGTAGCCGGCAGGTGATTTTGCATGTCCGGCAATGGTTCCGGCGAGTCGAGCCGGTGGTTCCGGCATTACCGGCAGCTTATTCCGGCATGTCCAGCACGTGGTTCCAGCATGCCCGGCAGGTGATTCCGGCATGTCCAGCAGGTGGTTCTGGGGAGTGGATCAGGTGGTTCCGGCATGCCCGGCAGTTGATTCCGGAGTGTCCGGCATTTGGTTCTGGCACCTCTGAGATGTGGTTCCGGGATGCCTGGCATGTGATTCCGGAGTGTCTGCCGAGTGGTTCTGGCGTGTCCAGCACGTGTTTCCGGTCTGTCCGGCAGGTGGTTCTGGCGTGTACTCACGAGGTTCTGGCACGTCTGAGAGTTGGTTCCGGCATGACCGACAGGTGATTCCGGAGTGTCCGCCACGTGGTTCTGGCGTACCCGGCAGGTGATTTTGGCGTGTCTGGCAGGTGTTTCTGGCAAGTCGAGCATTTGGCTCAGGCACGCTCAGCAGGTGCTTCCGGCGAGTCTGGCACGTGGTTCTGGTGTGTCTGAGAGCTGGTTCTGGCATCTCCGGCAGATGATTCCGGAGTGTCCACCAAGTGGTTGTGGCATACCCGGCAGGTGATTTTAGCGTGTCAGGTAGGTGGTTCCAGCGAGTCGAGTAGGTGGTTCCGGCGTGCTCGGCAGGTGGTTCAGGCAGGTCTGGCTTGTGGTTTCGGTCTGTTCGGGGTGTGGTTCCGGCATCTCAGGCACATGGTTTTGTCACGTCTGAGAGGTGGTTGCGGCCGGCCCGACAGGTGTTTCCGGAGTGTCCGCCAAGTGGTTCTGGCGTAGCTGAAAGGTGATGTTGGCGTGACCGGCAGGTGGTTCCAGCCAGCCCGGCAGGTGATTCCGGAGTGTCTGCCGAGTGGTTCTGGCGTAGCCGGCAGGTGATTTTGGCGTGTCCAGCAGGTGGTTTTGGCGAGTCGAGCAGGTGGTTCTGGCGTGCTCGGCAGGTGCTTCCGGTGTCATTGGCATGTGGTTCCGGCATGTCTGAGAGGTGGTTCCGCCATGCCCGGCAGGTGATTCCGGAGTGTCTGCCGAGTGGTTCTGGCGTAGCCGGCAGTTGTTTTTGGCGTGTCCACTAGGTGGTTTTGGGGAGTGGATCAGCTGGTTCCGGCATACTCGGCAGGTGGTACCGGCGTGTCCAGAACATGGGTCTGGCACGTCTGAGAGGTGGTTCCGGCACGCCCGACAGGTGATTCCAGAGCGTCCGCCAAGTGTTTCTGGCGTACCCTGCAGGTGATTTTGGCATGTCCGACAGGTGTATCTTGCGAGTCGAGCAGGTGGCTCAGGCATGCTCAGCTGGTGCTTCCGGCGTCTCTGGCACGTGGTTCTGGTGTGTCTGAGAGCTGGTTCTGGCATGTCCGCCAGATGATTCCGGAGTGTCCACCAAGTGGTTCTTGTATACCTGGCAGGTGATTTTGGCGTGTCAGGAAGGTGGTTCCGGCTAGTTGAGCAGATGGATCAGGCGTGCTCGCCAGGGGGTTCAGTCGGGTCTGGCAGGTGGTTTCGGTCTTTTCGGGGAGTGGTTCCGGCATCTCAGGCACATGGTTCTGGCACGTCTGAGAGGTGGTTCCGGCCGGCCCGACAGGTGTTTCCGGCGTGTCCGCCAAGTGGTTCTGGCATAGCTGAAAGGTGATGTTGGCGTGACCGGCAGGTGGTTCCAGCCAGCCCGGCGGGTGGTACCGGAGTGTCTGCCGCGTGGTTCTGGCGAAGCTGGCAGGTGATTTGGGCGTGTCCAGCAGGTGGTTCCGGCGAGCTCGGCAGGTGGTACCGGCGTGCCCGGAACATGGTTCTGGCACGTCTGAGAGATGGTTCCGGCATGCCCGGCAGTTGATTCCGGAGTGTCCGGCATGTGGTTCTGGCACTTCTGAGAGGTGGTTCCGGCATGCCCGGCAGGTGGTTCCAGAGTGTCCGGAACATGGTTCTGGCAAGTCTGAGAGGCGGTTCCTGCATGCCCGACAGGTGATGCCGGAGTGTTCGCCAAGTGGTTCTGGCGTAGCCGGCAGGTCATTTTGCATGTCCGGCGGTGGTTCCGGCGACTCGAGCCGGTGGTTCCGGCGTGCTCGGCAGGTGGTTCAGGCGGGTCTGGCAGGTGGTTTCGGTCTCTTCGGGGAGTGGTTCCGGCATCTCAGGCTCATGGTTCTGGCACGTCTGAGAGGTGGTTCCGGCCGGCCCGACAGGTGTTTCCGTGGTGTCTGCCAAGTGGTTCTGGCATAGCTGGCAGGTGATGTTGGCGTGACCGGCAGGTGGTTCCAGCCAGCCCGGCAGGTGATTCCGAAGAGTTCACCATATGGTTGTGGCGTAGCCGGCAGGTGATTTTGGCGTGTCAGGAAGTTGGTTCCGGCTAGTTGAGCAGGTGGATCAGGCGTGCTCGCCAGGGTGTTCAGGCGCGTCTGGCAGGTGGTTTCGGTCTGTTCGGGGAGTGGTTCCGGGATCTCAGGCACATGGTTCTGGCATGTCTGAGAGGTGTTTCCGGCCGGCCGGAGAGGTGTTTCCGGAGTGTCCGCAAAGTGGTTCTGGCGTAGCTGAACGGTGATGTTGGCGTGACCAGCAGGTGGTTCCAGCCAGCCCAGCAGGTGATTCCGAGTGTCTGCCGTGTGGTTCTGGCGTAGCTGGCAGGTGATTTTGGCGTGTCCTGCATGTGGTTCCAGCGAGCTCGGCAGGTGGTACCAGCATGTCCAGAACATGGTTCTGGCACGTCTGAGAGATGGTTCCGTCATGCCCGGCAGGTGATTCCGGAGTGTCCGGCATGTGGTTCTGGCACCTCTGAGAGGTGGTTCCGGCATGCCCGGCAGGTGATTCCGGAGTGTCCGGCATGTGGTTCTGGCACATCTGACAGGTGGTTCAGGCATGCCCGGCAGGTGATACCGGAGTGTCCGGCATTTGGTTCTGGCACCTCTGAGAGGTGGTTCCCGAATGCCTGGCATGTGATTTCCAAGTGTCTGCCGAGTGGTTCTGGCGTAGCCGGCAGGTGATTTTGGCGTGTCCACCAGGTGGTTCCGGCGAGCTCGGCAGGTGGTTCCGGCATGTCCGGAACATGGTTCTGGCAAGTCTGAGAGATGGTTCCGGCATGCCCGGCAGGTGATTCCGGAGTGTCCGGCATGTGGTTCCGGCACCTCTGAGAGGTGGTTCCGGCATGCCCGACAGTTGGTTGCGGAGTGTCTGCCGAGCGGTTCTGGAGTAGCCGGCAGGTGATTCTGGCGTATCCAGCAGGTGGTTCTGGGGAGTGGATCAGGTGGTTCCGGCATACTTGGCAGGTGGTACCGGCGTGTCCGGAACATGCTTCTGGCAAATCTGAGAGGTGGTTCCGGCATGCCCGACAGGTGATTCCGGAGTGTTAACCAAGTGGTTCTGGCGTAGCCGGCAGGTCATTTTGCATGTCCGGCGGTGGTTCCGGCGAGTCGAGCCCGTGGTTCCTGCGTATCCAGCAGTTGTTTCCGGTCTGTCCGGCAGGTGGTTCTGGCGTGACCGGCACGAGGTTCTGGCACGTCTGAGAGTTGGTTCCGGCATGCCCGACAGCTGATTCCGGAGTGTCCGCCACGTGGTTCTGGCGTACCCGCAGGTGATTTTGGCGTGTCTGGCAGGTGTTTCTTGCAAGTCGAGCATTTGGCTCAGGCATGCTCAGCAGGTTCTTCCGGCGTGTCTGGCACGTGGTTCTGGTGTGTCTGAGAGCTGGTTCTGGCATGTCCGGCAGATGATACCTTAGTTTCCACCAAGTGGTTGTGGCATACCCGGCAGGTGATTTTAGCGTGTCAGGTAGGTGGTTCCGGCGAGTCCAGTAGGTGGTTCTGGCGTGCTCGGCAGGTGGTTCAGGCGTGTCCGGCAGGTGGTTCCGGAGTGTCCACCAAGTGGTTCTGGTAGACCTGGCAGGTGATTTTGGCGTGTCAGGAAGTTGGTTCCGGCTAGTTGAGCAGGTGGATCAGGCGTGCTCGCCAGGGGGTTCAGGCGGGTCTGGCAGGTGCTTTCGGTCTGTTCGGGGAGTGGTTCCGGCATCTCAGGCTCATGGTTCTGGCACGTCTGAGAGGTGGTTCCGGCCGGCCCGACAGGTGTTTCCATGGTGTCTGCCAACTGGTTCTGGCATAGCTGGCAGGTGATGTTGGCGTGACCGGCAGGTGGTTCCAGCAAGCCCGGCAGGTGATTCCGAAGAGTTCACCAAATGGTTGTGGCGTAGCCGGCAGGTGATTTTGGCGAGTCCAGCAGGTGGTTTTGGCGAGTCGAGCAGGTGGTTCTGGCATGCTCGGCAGGTGCTTCCGGTGTCATTGTCATGTGGTTCCGGCATGTCTGAGAGGTGGTTCCGGCATGCCCGGCAGGTGGTTCCGGAGTGTCTGCCGAGTGGTTCTGGAGCAAGGATGGCAGGTGATTCCGAAGAGTTCACCAAATGGTTGAGGCGTAGCCGGCAGGTGATTTTGGCGTGTCCAGCAGGTGGTTTTGGCGAGTCGAGCAGGTGGTTCTGGCGTGCTCGGCAGGTGCTTCCGGTGTCATTGGCATGTGGTTCCGGCATGTCTGAGAGGTGGTTCCGCCATGCCCGGCAGGTGGTTCCGGAGTGTTCGCCAAGTGGTTCTGGCGTAGCCGGCAGGTGATTTTGCATGTCCGGCAATGGTTCCGGCGAGTCGAGCCGGTGGTTCCGGCATGTCCGGCAGGTGGTTCCGGCATGCCCGGCAGGTGATTCCGGAGTGTCTGGCATGTGGTTCTGGCACCTCTGAGAGGTGGTTCCTTCATGCCCGGCATGTGGTTCCGGAGTGTCTGCCGAGTGGTTCTGGAGCCAGCCCGGCAGGTGATTCCGAAGAGTTCACCAAATGGTTGTGGCGTAGCCGGCAGGTTATTTTGGCGTGTCAGGAAGTTGGTTCCGGCTAGTTAAGCAGGTGGATCAGGCGTGCTCGCCAGGGTCTTCAGGCGGGTCTGGCAGGTGGTTTCGGTCTGTTCGGGGAGTGGTTCCGGCATCTCAGGCACATGGTTCTGGCACGTCTGAGAGGTGGTTCCGGCCGGCCGGAGAGGTGTTTCCGGAGTGTCCGCCACGTGGTTCTGGCGTAGCTGAAATGTGATGTTGGCGTGACCGGCAGGTGGTTCCAGCCAGCCCGGCAGGTGATTCCGGAGTGTCCGGAACATGGTTCTGGCACGTCTTAGAGATGGTTCCGGCATGCCCGGCAGGTGATTCCGGAGTGTCCGGCATGTGGTTCTGGCACCTCTGAGAGGTGGTTCCGGCATGCCCGGCAGGTGGTTCCGGAGTGTCTGCCGAGTGGTTCTGGCGTAGTCGGCAGGTGATTCTGGCGTGTCCAGCAGGTGGTTCTGGGGAGTGGATCAGGTGGTTCCGGCATACTCGGCAGGTGGTACCGGCGTGTCCGAAACATGGTTCTGGCAAGTCTGAGAGGTGGTTCCGCCATGCCCGGCAGGTGATGCTGGAGTCTCCGGCATTTGGTTCTGGCACCTCTGAGAGGTGGTTCCTGAATGCCTGGCATGTGATTCCGGAGTGTCTGCCGAGTGCTTCTGGCGTAGCCGGCAGTTGATTTTGGCGTGTCCACTAGGTGGTTCTGGGGCGTGGATCAGCTGGTTCTGGAATACTCGGCAGTTGGTACCGGCGTGTCCAGAACATGGTTCTGGCATGTCTGAGAGGTGGTTCCGGCACGCCCGACAGGTGATTCCGGAGCGTCCGCCAAGTGTTTCCGGCGTACCCGGCAGGTGATTTTGGCATGTCCGACAGGTGTTGCTTGCGAGTCGAGCAGGTGGCTGAGGCATGCTCAGCTGGTGCTTCCGGCGTCTCTGGCACGTGGTTCTGGTGTGTCTGAGAGCTGGTTCTGGCATGTCCGGCAGATGATTCCGGAGTGTCCACCAAGTGGTTCTGGTAGACCTGGCAGGTGATTTTGGCGTGTCAGGAAGGTGGTTCCGGCTAGTTGAGCAGATGGATCAGGCGTGCTCGCCAGGGGGTTCAGGCTTGTCTGGCAGGTGGTTTCGGTCTTTTCGGGGAGTGGTTCCGGCATCTCAGGCACATGGTTCTGGCACGTCTGAGAGGTGGTTCCGGCCGGCCCGACAGGTGTTTCCGGCGTGTCCGCCAAGTGGTTCTGGCATAGCTGAAAGGTGATGTTGGCGTGACCGGCAGGTGGTTCCAGCCAGCCCGGCGGGTGGTACCGGAGTGTCTGCCGCGTGGTTCTGGCGAAGCTGGCAGGTGATTTGGGGGTGTCCAGCAGGTGGTTCCGGCGAGCTCGGCAGGTGGTACCGGCGTGCCCGGAACATGGTTCTGGCACGTCTGAGAGATGGTTCCGGCATGCCCGGCAGTTGATTCCGGAGTGTCCGGCATGTGGTTCTGGCACTTCTGAGAGGTGGTTCCGGCATGCCCGGCAGGTGGTTCCGGAGTGTCCGGAACATGGTTCTGGCAAGTCTGAGAGGCGGTTCCTGCATGCCCGACAGGTGATGCCGGAGTGTTCGCCAAGTGGTTCTGGCGTAGCCGGCAGGTCATTTTGCATGTCCGGCGGTGGTTCCGGCGACTCGAGCCGGTGGTTCCGGCGTGCTCGGCAGGTGGTTCAGGCGGGTCTGGCAGGTGGTTTCGGTCTCTTCGGGGAGTGGTTCCGGCATCTCAGGCTCATGGTTCTGGCACGTCTGAGAGGTGGTTCCGGCCGGCCCGACAGGTGTTTCCGTGGTGTCTGCCAAGTGGTTCTGGCATAGCTGGCAGGTGATGTTGGCGTGACCGGCAGGTGGTTCCAGCCAGCCCGGCAGGTGATTCCGAAGAGTTCACCATATGGTTGTGGCGTAGCCGGCAGGTGATTTTGGCGTGTCAGGAAGTTGGTTCCGGCTAGTTGAGCAGGTGGATCAGGCGTGCTCGCCAGGGTGTTCAGGCGCGTCTGGCAGGTGGTTTCGGTCTGTTCGGGGAGTGGTTCCGGGATCTCAGGCACATGGTTCTGGCATGTCTGAGAGGTGTTTCCGGCCGGCCGGAGAGGTGTTTCCGGAGTGTCCGCAAAGTGGTTCTGGCGTAGCTGAACGGTGATGTTGGCGTGACCAGCAGGTGGTTCCAGCCAGCCCAGCAGGTGATTCCGAGTGTCTGCCGTGTGGTTCTGGCGTAGCTGGCAGGTGATTTTGGCGTGTCCTGCATGTGGTTCCAGCGAGCTCGGCAGGTGGTACCAGCATGTCCAGAACATGGTTCTGGCACGTCTGAGAGATGGTTCCGTCATGCCCGGCAGGTGATTCCGGAGTGTCCGGCATGTGGTTCTGGCACCTCTGAGAGGTGGTTCCGGCATGCCCGGCAGGTGATTCCGGAGTGTCCGGCATGTGGTTCTGGCACATCTGACAGGTGGTTCAGGCATGCCCGGCAGGTGATATCGGAGTGTCCGGCATTTGGTTCTGGCACCTCTGAGAGGTGGTTCCCGAATGCCTGGCATGTGATTTCCAAGTGTCTGCCGAGTGGTTCTGGCGTAGCCGGCAGGTGATTTTGGCGTGTCCACCAGGTGGTTCCGGCGAGCTCGGCAGGTGGTTCCGGCATGTCCGGAACATGGTTCTGGCAAGTCTGAGAGATGGTTCCGGCATGCCCGGCAGGTGATTCCGGAGTGTCCGGCATGTGGTTCCGGCACCTCTGAGAGGTGGTTCCGGCATGCCCGACAGTTGGTTGCGGAGTGTCTGCCGAGCGGTTCTGGAGTAGCCGGCAGGTGATTCTGGCGTATCCAGCAGGTGGTTCTGGGGAGTGGATCAGGTGGTTCCGGCATACTTGGCAGGTGGTACCGGCGTGTCCGGAACATGCTTCTGGCAAATCTGAGAGGTGGTTCCGGCATGCCCGACAGGTGATTCCGGAGTGTTAACCAAGTGGTTCTGGCGTAGCCGGCAGGTCATTTTGCATGTCCGGCGGTGGTTCCGGCGAGTCGAGCCCGTGGTTCCTGCGTATCCAGCAGTTGTTTCCGGTCTGTCCGGCAGGTGGTTCTGGCGTGACCGGCACGAGGTTCTGGCACGTCTGAGAGTTGGTTCCGGCATGCCCGACAGCTGATTCCGGAGTGTCCGCCACGTGGTTCTGGCGTACCCGCAGGTGATTTTGGCGTGTCTGGCAGGTGTTTCTTGCAAGTCGAGCATTTGGCTCAGGCATGCTCAGCAGGTTCTTCCGGCGTGTCTGGCACGTGGTTCTGGTGTGTCTGAGAGCTGGTTCTGGCATGTCCGGCAGATGATACCTTAGTTTCCACCAAGTGGTTGTGGCATACCCGGCAGGTGATTTTAGCGTGTCAGGTAGGTGGTTCCGGCGAGTCCAGTAGGTGGTTCTGGCGTGCTCGGCAGGTGGTTCAGGCGTGTCCGGCAGGTGGTTCCGGAGTGTCCACCAAGTGGTTCTGGTAGACCTGGCAGGTGATTTTGGCGTGTCAGGAAGTTGGTTCCGGCTAGTTGAGCAGGTGGATCAGGCGTGCTCGCCAGGGGGTTCAGGCGGGTCTGGCAGGTGCTTTCGGTCTGTTCGGGGAGTGGTTCCGGCATCTCAGGCTCATGGTTCTGGCACGTCTGAGAGGTGGTTCCGGCCGGCCCGACAGGTGTTTCCATGGTGTCTGCCAACTGGTTCTGGCATAGCTGGCAGGTGATGTTGGCGTGACCGGCAGGTGGTTCCAGCAAGCCCGGCAGGTGATTCCGAAGAGTTCACCAAATGGTTGTGGCGTAGCCGGCAGGTGATTTTGGCGAGTCCAGCAGGTGGTTTTGGCGAGTCGAGCAGGTGGTTCTGGCATGCTCGGCAGGTGCTTCCGGTGTCATTGTCATGTGGTTCCGGCATGTCTGAGAGGTGGTTCCGGCATGCCCGGCAGGTGGTTCCGGAGTGTCTGCCGAGTGGTTCTGGAGCAAGGATGGCAGGTGATTCCGAAGAGTTCACCAAATGGTTGAGGCGTAGCCGGCAGGTGATTTTGGCGTGTCCAGCAGGTGGTTTTGGCGAGTCGAGCAGGTGGTTCTGGCGTGCTCGGCAGGTGCTTCCGGTGTCATTGGCATGTGGTTCCGGCATGTCTGAGAGGTGGTTCCGCCATGCCCGGCAGGTGGTTCCGGAGTGTTCGCCAAGTGGTTCTGGCGTAGCCGGCAGGTGATTTTGCATGTCCGGCAATGGTTCCGGCGAGTCGAGCCGGTGGTTCCGGCATGTCCGGCAGGTGGTTCCGGCATGCCCGGCAGGTGATTCCGGAGTGTCTGGCATGTGGTTCTGGCACCTCTGAGAGGTGGTTCCTTCATGCCCGGCATGTGGTTCCGGAGTGTCTGCCGAGTGGTTCTGGAGCCAGCCCGGCAGGTGATTCCGAAGAGTTCACCAAATGGTTGTGGCGTAGCCGGCAGGTTATTTTGGCGTGTCAGGAAGTTGGTTCCGGCTAGTTAAGCAGGTGGATCAGGCGTGCTCGCCAGGGTCTTCAGGCGGGTCTGGCAGGTGGTTTCGGTCTGTTCGGGGAGTGGTTCCGGCATCTCAGGCACATGGTTCTGGCACGTCTGAGAGGTGGTTCCGGCCGGCCGGAGAGGTGTTTCCGGAGTGTCCGCCACGTGGTTCTGGCGTAGCTGAAAGGTGATGTTGGCGTGACCGGCAGGTGGTTCCAGCCAGCCCGGCAGGTGATTCCGGAGTGTCTGCCGTGTGGTTCTGGCGTAGCCGGCTGGTGTTTTTGGCGTGTCCAGCAGGTGGTTCCGGCAAGCTCGGCAGGTGGTACCGGCGTGTCCGGAACATGGTTCTGGCACGTTTAGAGATGGTTCCGGCATGCCCGGCAGGTGATTCCGGAGTGTCCGGCATGTGGTTCTCGCACCTCTGAGAGGTGGTTCCGGCATGCCCGGCAGGTGTTTCCGGAGTGTCTGCCGAGTGGTTCTGGCGTAGTCGGCAGGTGATTCTGGCGTGTCCAGCAGGTGGTTCTGGGGAGTGGATCAGGTGGTTCCGGCATACTCGGCAGGTGGTACCAGCGTGTCCGAAACATGGTTCTGGCAAGTCTGAGAGGTGGTTCCGCCATGCCCGGCAGGTGATGCTGGAGTCTCCGGCATTTGGTTCTGGCACCTCTGAGAGGTGGTTCCTGAATGCCTGGCATGTGATTCCGGAGTGTCTGCCGAGTGCTTCTGGCGTAGCCGGCAGTTGATTTTGGCGTGTCCACTAGGTGGTTCTGGGGCGTGGATCAGCTGGTTCTGGAATACTCGGCAGTTGGTACCGGCGTGTCCAGAACATGGTTCTGGCATGTCTGAGAGGTGGTTCCGGCACGCCCGACAGGTGATTCCGGAGCGTCCGCCAAGTGTTTCCGGCGTACCCGGCAGGTGATTTTGGCATGTCCGACAGGTGTTGCTTGCGAGTCGAGCAGGTGGCTGAGGCATGCTCAGCTGGTGCTTCCGGCGTCTCTGGCACGTGGTTCTGGTGTGTCTGAGAGCTGGTTCTTGCATGTCCGGCAGATGATTCCGGAGTGTCCACCAAGTGGTTCTGGTATACCTGGCAGGTGATTTTGGTGTGTCAGGAAAGTGGTTCCGGCTATTTGAGCAGGTGGATCAGGCGTGCTCGCCAGGGGGTTCAGGCGGGTCTGGCAGGTGGTTTCGGTCTGTTCGGGGAGTGGTTCCGGCATCTCAGGCACATGGTTCTGGCACGTCTGAGAGGTGGTTCCGGCCGGCCGGAGAGGTGTTTCCGGAGTGTCCGCCAAGTGGTTCTGGCGTAGCTGAAAGGTCATGTTGGCGTGACCGGCAGGTGGTTCCAGCCAGCCCTCTAGGTGATTCCGGAGTGTCTGCCGAGTGGTTCTGGCATAGCCGGCATGTGATTTTGGCGTGTCCAGCAGGTGGTTCCGGCGAGCTCGGCAGGTTATACCGGCGTGTCCGGAACATGGTTCTGGCACGTCTGAGAGATGGGTCCCGCATGCCCGGCAGGTGATTGCGGAGTGTCCGGCATGTGGTTCCGGCACCTCTGAGAGGTGGTTCCGGCATGCCCGACAGGTGATTCCGGAGTGTTCGCCAAGTGGTTCTGGCGTAGCCGGCAGGTCATTTTGCTTCTCCGGCGGTGGTTCCCCCGAGTCGAGCCGGTGGTTCCGGCTTGTCCGGCAGGTGTTTCCGGTCTGTCCGGCAGGTGGTTCTGGCGTGTCCGGCACGAGTTTCTGGCACGTCTGAGAGTTGGTTCCGGCATGTCCGACAGGTGATTCCGGAGTGTCTGCCACGTGGTTCTGGCATACCCGGCAGGTGATTTTGGCGTGTCTGGCAGGTGTTTCTTGCAAGTCGAGCATGTGGCTCAGGCATGCTCAGCAGGTGCTTCCGGCGTGTCCGGAACGTGGTTTTGGTGTGTCAGACGGCTGGTTCTGGCATTTCCAGTAGATGATTCCGGAGTGTCCACCAAGTGGTTCTTGTAGACCTGGCAGGTGATATTGGCGTGTCTGGAAGGTGGTTCCGGCTAGTTGAGCATTTGGATCAGGCGTGCTATACAGGGGGTTCAGGCGGGTCGGGCAGGTGGTTTCGGTCTGTTCGGGGTGTAGTTCTGGCATCTCATGCACATGGTTCTGGCACGTCTGAGACGTGGTTCTGGCATGCCCGACAGGTGATTCCTGAGTGTTCGCCAAGTGGTTCTGGCGTAGCCGACAGGTCATTTTGCATGTCCTGCGGTGGTTCAGGCGAGTCGAGCCGGTGGTTCCGTCGTAGCCGGGTGTTGATTTTGGCGTGTCCACTAGGTGGTTCTGGGGAGTGCATCAGCTGGTTCCGGCACACTCGGCACGTGGTACCGGCGTGTCCAGAACATGGTTCTGGCAAGTCTGAGAGGTGGTTCCGGCACGCCCGACAGGTGATTCCGGCGCGTCCGCCAAGTGTTTCTGGTGTACCCGGCAGGTGATTTTGGCATGTCCGACAGGTGTTTCTTGCGAGTCGAGCAGGTGGCTCAGGCATGCTCAGCTGGTGCTTCCGGCGTCTCTGGCATGTGGTTCTGGTGTGTCTGAGAGCTGGTTCTGGCATGTCCGGCAGATGATTCCGGAGTGTCCACCAAGTGGTTCTGGTAGAACTGGCAGGTGATTTTGGCGTGTCAGGAAGGTGGTTCCGGCTAGTTGAGCAGGTGGATCAGGCGTGCTCGCCAGGGGGTTCAGGCGGGTCTGGCAGGTTGTTTCAGTCAGTTCGCGGAGTGGTTCCGGCATCTCAGGCACATGGTTCTGGCACGTCTGAGATGTGGTTCCGGCCGGCCCGACAGGTGTTTCCGGAGTGTCCGCCAAGTGGTTCCGGAGTAGCTGAATGGTGATGTTGGCGTGACCGTCAGGTGGTTCCAGCCAGCCCGGCAGGTGATTCCGGATTGTCTGCCGCGTGGTTCTGGCGTAGCCGGCAGGTGATTTTGGCGTGTCCAGCAGGTAGTTCCGGTGAGCTCGGCAGGTGGTACCGGCGTGTCCGGAACATGGTTCTGGCACGTCTGAGAGATGGTTCCGGCATGCCCGGCAGGTGATTCCGGAGTGTCCGGTATGTGGTTCTGGCACCTCTGAGAGGTGGTTCCGGCATGCCCGGCAGGTGGTTCCGGAGTGTCTGCCGAGTGGTTCTGGCGTAGCCGGCAGGTGATTCTGGCGCGTCCAGCAGGTGGTTCTGGGGAGTTGATCAGGTGGTTCCGGCATACTCGGCAGGTGGTACCGGCGTGTCCGGAACATGGTTCTGGAAAGTCTGAGAGGTGGTTCCCGCAATACCGACAGGTGATTCCGGAGTGTTCGCCAAGTGGTTCTGGCGTAGCCGGCAGGTGATTTTGGCGTGTCCAGCAGGTGGTTTTGGTGAGTCGAGCAGGTGGTTCTGGCGTGGTCGGCAGGTGCTTCCGGTGTCATTGGCATCTGGTTCCGGCATGTCTGAGAGGTGGTTCCACCATGCCCGGCAGGTGATTCCGGAGTGTTCGCCAAGTGGTTCTGGCGTAGCCGGCAGGTGATTTTGCATGTCCGGCAATGGTTCTGGCGAGTCGAGCCGGTGGTTCCGGAATGTCCGGCAGGTGGTTCCGGCATGTCCGGCAGGTGGTTCCGGCATGTCCAGCACGTGGTTCCAGCATGCCCTGCAGGTGATTCCGGAGTGTCCGGAATGTGGTTCTGGCACCTCTGAGAGGTGGTTCCGGCATGCCCGGCAGGTGATACCGGAGTGTCCGGCATTTGGTTCTGGCACCTCTGAGAGGTGGTTCCGGAATGCCTGGCCTGTGATTCCGGAGTGTCTGCCGAGTGGTTCTGGCGTAGCCGGCAGTTGTTTTTGGCGTGTCCACTAGGTGGTTTTGGGGAGTGGATCAGCTGGTTCCGGCATACTCGGCAGGTGGTACCGACGTGTCCAGAACATGGTTCTGGCAAGTCTGAGAGGTGGTTCCGGCATGCCCGACAGGTGATTCCGGAGCGTCCGCCAAGTGTTTCTGGCGTACCCTGCAGGTGATTTTGGCATGTCCGACAGGTGTATCTTGCGAGTCGAGCAGGTGGCTCAGGCATGCTCAGCTGGTGCTTCCAGCGTCTCTGACACGTGGTTCTGGTGTGTCTGAGAGCTGGTTCTGGCATGTCCGCCAGATGTTTCCGGAGTGTCCACCAAGTGGTTCTTGTATACCTGTCAGGTGATTTTGGCGTGTCAGGAAGTTCGTTCCGGCTAGTTGAGCAGGTGGATCAGGCGTGCTCGCCAGGGGTTTCAGGCGGGTCTGGCAGGTGGTTTCGGTCTGTTCGGGGAGTGGTTCCGGCATCTCAGGCACATGGTTCTGGCACGTGTGATAGGTGGTTCCGGCCGACCCGACAGGTGTTTCCATGGTGTCCGCCAAGTGGTTCTGGCATAGCTGGCAGGTGATGTTGGCGTGACCGGCAGGTGGTTCCAGCCAGCCCGGCAGGTGATTCCGAAGTGTTCACCAAATGGTTGTGGCGTAGCCGGCAGGTCATTTTGCATGTCCAGCGGTGGTTCCGGCGAGTCGAACCGGTGGTTCCGGCGTGTCCGGCAGGTGGTTCTGGCGTGACCGGCACGAGGTTCTGGCACGTCTGAGAGTTGGTTCCGGCATGCCCGACAGGTGATTCCGGAGTGTCCGTCACGTGCTTCTGGCGTACCCGGCAGTTGATTTTGGCGTGTCTGGCAGGTGTTTCTTGCGAGTCGAGCATTTTGCTCAGGCATGCTCAGCAGGTGCTTCCGGCATGTCCGGCACTTGGTTCTGGTGTGTCTGAGAGCTGGTTCTGGCATGTCCGGCAGATGATTCCGGAGTGTCCACCAAGTGGTTGTGGCATACCCGGCAGGTGATTTTAGCGTGTCAGGTAGGTGGTTCCAGCGAATCGAGTATTTGGTTCCGGCGTGCTCGGCAGGTGGTTCAGGCGGATCTGGCAGGTGGTTTCGGTCTGTTCGGGGTGTGGTTCCGGCATCTCAGGCACATGGTTCTGGCACGTCTGATAGATGGTTCCGGCCGGCCCGACAGGTGTTTCCATGGTGTCCGCCAAGTGGTTCTGGCGCAGCTGGCAGGTGATGTTGGCGTGTCCAGCATGTGGTTCCGGCGAGCTCGGCATGTGGTACCAGCATGTCCGGAACATGGTTCTGGCACGTCTGAGAGATGGTTCCGTCATGCCCGGCAGGTGATTCCGGAGTGTCCGTCATGTGGTTCTGGCACCTCTGAGAGGTGGTTCCTGCATGCCCGGCAGGTGGTTCCGGAGTGTCTGCCGAGTGGTTCTGGCGTAGCCGGCAGGTGATTTAGGCGTGTCAATCAGGTGGTTTTGGCGAGTCGAGCAGGTGGTTCTGGCGTGCTCGGCAGGTGCTTCCGGTGTCATTGGCATGTGGTTCCGGCATGTCTGAGAGGTGGTTCCGCCATGCCCGGCAGGTGATTCCAGAGTGTTCCCCAAGTGGTTCTGGGATAGCCGGCAGGTGATTTTGCATGTCCGGCAATGGTTCCGGCGAGTCGAGCAGGTGGTTCCGGCATGTCCGGCAGGTGGTTCCGGCATGCCCGGCAGGTGATTCCGGAGTGTCCGGCATGTGGTTCTGGCACCTCTGAGAGGTGGTTCCGGCATGCCCTGCAGGTGATACCGGAGTGTTCGCCAAGTGGTTCTGGCGTAGCCGGCAGGTGATTTTGCATGTCCGGCAATGGTTCAGGCGAGTCGAGCCGGTGGTTCCGGAATGTCCGGCAGGTGGTTCCGGCATTTCCGGCAGGTGGTTCCGGCATGTCCAGCACGTGGTTCCAGCATGCCCGGCAGGTGATTCTGGAGTGTCCGTCATGTGGTTCTGGCACCTCCCAGAGGTGGTTCCAGAATGCCTGGCCTGTGATTCCGGAGTGTCTGCCGAGTGGTTCTGGTGTAGGGGGCAGTTGATTTTGGCGTGTCCACTAGGTGGTTCTGGGGAGTGGATCAGGTGGTTCCGGCATGCTTGGCAGGTGCTTCCGGTGTCTCCTGCACGTGGTTCTGGTACGTATTAGAGGTGGTTCCGGCACGCCAGACAGGTGATTTTAGAGTGTCCAGCAAGTGGTTCTGGCATAGCCGGCAGCTGATTTTGGCATGTCCGGCAGGTGATTCCGGAGTTTCCGGCATGTGGTTCTGGCACCTCTGAGAGGTGGTTCCGGAATGCCTGGCATGTGACTCCGGAGTGTCTGCCGAGTGGTTCTGGCGTAGCCGGCTGGTGATTTTGGCGTGTCCAGCAGGTGGTTACGGCGAGCTCGGCAGGTGGTACCGGCGTGTCCGGAACATGGTTCTGGCACGTCTGAGAGATGGTTCCGGCATGTCCCGCATGTGGTTCTGGCACCTCTGAGAGGTGGTTCCGGCATGCCCGGTGGTTGGTTACGGAGTGTCTGCTGAGTGGTTCTGGAGTAGCCGGCAGGTGATTCTGGCGTATCCAGCAGGTGGTTCTGAGGAGTGGATCAGGTGGTTCCGGCATACTCGGCAGGTGGTACCGGCGTGTCCGGAACATGGTTCTGGCAAGTCTGAGAGGTGGTTCCGGCATGCCCGACAGGTGAGTCCGGAGTGTTCACCAAGTGGTTCTGGCGTAGCCGGCAGGTGATTTTGGCGTGTCCAGCAGGTGGTTCCGGCGAACTCGGCAGGTGGTTCCGGCATGTCCGGAACATGGTTCTGGCACGTCTGAGAGATGGTTCCCGCATGCCCGGCAGGTGATTCCGGAGTGTCCGGCATGTGGTTCTGGCACCTCTGAGAGGTGGTTCCGGGACGCCCGACAGTTGGTTACGGAGTGTCTGCCGAGTGGTTCTGGAGTAGCCGGCAGGTGATTCTGGCGTATCCAGGAGGTGGTTCTGGGGAGTGGATAAGGTCGTTCCGACATATTCGGCAGGTGGTACCAGCGTGTCCGGAACTTGGTTCTGGCAAGTCTGAGAGTTGGTTCCGGCAGGCCCGACAGGTGATTCCGGAGTGTTCGCCAAGTGGTTCTGGCGTAGCCGGCCGGTGATTTTGGCATGTCTGACAGGTGTTGCTTGCGAGTCGAGCAGGTGGCTCAGGCATGCTCAGCTGGTGATTCCGGCGTCTCTGGCACGTGGTTCTGGTGTGTCTGAGAGCTGGTTCTGGCATGTCCGGCAGATGATTCTGGAGTGTCCACCAAGTGGTTCTGGTATACCTGGCAGGTGATTTTGGCGTGTCAGGAAGTTGGTTCCGGCTAGTTGAGCAGGTGGATCAGGCGTGCTCGCCAGGGGGTTCAGGCGGGTCTGGCAGGTGGTTTCGGTCTGTTCGGGGAGTGGTTCCGGCATCTCAGGCACATGGTTCTGGCACGTCTGAGAGGTGGTTCCGGCCGGCCCGACAGGTGTTTCAGGAGTGTCCGCCAAGTGGTTCTGTCGGAGCTGAAAGGTGATGTTGGCGTGACCGGCAGGTGGACAAGACAGCTCGGCAGGTGATTCCGGAGTGTCTGCCGCGTGGTTCTGGCGTAGCCGGCAGGTGATTTTGGCGTGTCCAGCAGGTGGTTCCAGCGAGCTCGGCAGGTGGTACCGGCATGTCCGGAACATGGTTCTGGCACGTCTGAGAGATGGTTCCGTCATGCCCGGCAGGTGATTCCGGAGTGTCCGGCATGTGGTTCTGGCACCTCTGAGAGGTGGTTCCGGCATGCCCGGCAGGTGGTTCCGGAGTGTCTGCCGAGTGGTTCTGGCGTAGCCGGCAGGTGATTCTGGCGTGTCCAGCAGGTGGTTCTGGGGAGTCGATCAGGTGGTTCCGGCATGCTCGGCAGGTGGTACCGGCGTGTCCGGAACATGGTTCTGGCAAATCTGAGAGGTGGTTCCGGCATGCCCGACAGGTGATTCCGGAGTGTTCGCCAAGTGGTTCTGGCTTAGCCGGCAGGTCATTTTGCATGTCCGGCGGTGGTTCCGGCGAGTCGAGCCGGTGGTTCCGGCGTGTCCAGCAGGTGTTTCCGGTCTGTCCGGCAGGTGGCTTTGGCGTGACCGGCACGAGGTTCTGGCACGTCTGAGAGTTGTTTCCGGCATGCCCGACAGGTGATTCCGGAGTGTCCGCCACGTGGTTCTGGCGTACCCGGCAGGTGATTTTGGCGTGTCTGGCAGGTGTTTCTGGCAAGTCGAGCATTTGGCTCAGGCATGCTCAGCAGGTGCTTGCGGCGTGTCTGGCACGTGGTTCTGGTGTGTCTGAGAGCTGGTTCTGGCATGTCCGGCAGATGATTCCGCAGTGTCCACCAAGTGGTTGTGGCATACCCGCCAGGTGATTTTAGCGTGTCAGGTAGGTGGTTCCAGCGAGTCGAGTAGGTGGTTCCGGCGTGCTCGGCAGGTGGTTCAGGCGGGTCTTGAGGGGGTTTCGGTCTGTTCGGGGTGTGGTTCCGGCATCTCAGGCACATGGTTCTGGCACGTCTGATAGGTGGATCCGGCTGGCCCGACAGGTGTTTCCATGGTGTCCGCCAAGTGGTTCTGGCATAGCTGGCAGGTGATTTTGGCGTGTCCAGCAGGTGGTTCCGGCACGTCCGGAACATGGTTCTGGCACGTCTGAGAGATGGTTCCGGCATGCCAGGCAGGTGATTCCGGAGTGTTCGGCATGTGGTTTTGGCACCTCTGAGAGGTGGTTCCGGCATGCCCGGCAGGTGATTCCGGAGTGTCCGGCATGTTGTTCTGGCACCTCTGAGAGGTGGTTCCGGCATGCCCGGCAGGTGATTCCGGAGTGTCTGCCGAGTGGTTCTGGGGTAGTCGGCAGGTGATTCTGGCGTGTCCAGCAGGTGGTTCTGGGGAGTGGATCAGGTGGTTCCGGCATACTCGGCAGGTGGTACCGGCGTGTCCGGAACATGGTTCTGGCAAGTCTGAGAGGTGGTTCCGGCATGCCCGACAGGTGATTCCGGAGTGTTCGCCAAGTGTTTTTGGCGTAGCCGGCGGGTCATTTTGCATGTCCGGCGGTGGTTCCGGCGAGTCGAGCCGGTGGTTCCGGCGTGTCCGGCAGGTGGTTCTGGCGTTACCAGCACGAGGTTCTGGCACATCTGAGAGTTGGTTCCGGCATGCCCGACAGGTGATTCAAGAGTGTCCGCCACGCGTTTTTGGCGTACCCGGCAGGTGATTTTGGCTTGTCTGGCAGGTGTTTCTTGCAAGTCGAGCATTTGGCTCAGGCATGCTCAGCAGGTGCTTCCGGCGTGTCTGGCACGTGGTTCTGGTGTGTCTGAGAGCTGGTTCTGGCATGTCCGGCAGATGATTCCAGAGTGTCCACCAAGTGGTTGTGGCATACCCGGCAGGTGATTTTAGCGTGTCAGGTAGGTGGTTCCGGCGACTCGAGTAGGTGGTTCCGGCGTGCACGGCAGGTGGTTCAGGCGGGTCTGGCAGGTGGTTTCGGTCTGTTCGGGGTGTGGTACTGGCATCTCAGGCACATGGTTCTGGCACGTCTGAGAGGTGGTTCCGGACGGCCCGACAGGTGTTTCCATGGTGTCCGCCAAGTGGTTCTGGCATAGCTGGCAGGTGATGTTGGCGTGACCGGCAGGTGGTTCCAGCCAGCCCGGCAGGTGATTCCGAAGAGTTCACCAAATGGTTGTGGCGTAGCCGGCAGGTGATTTTGGCGTGTCCAGCAGGTGGTTTTGGCGAGTCGAGCAGGTGGTCCTGGCGTGCTCGGCAGGTGCTTCCGGTGTCATTTGCATGTGGTTCCGGCATGTCTGAGAGGTGGTTCCGGCATGCCCGGCTGGTGGTTCCGGAGTGTCTGACGAGTGGTTCTGGAGCCAGCCTGGCAGGTGATTCCGAAGAGTTCACCAAATGGTTGTGGCGTAGCCGGCGGGTGATTTTGGCGTGTCAGGAAGGTGGTTCCGGCTAGTTGAGCAGGTGGATCAGGCGTGCTCGCCAGAGGGTTCAGGTGGGTCTGGCAGGTGGTTTCGGTCTGTTCGGGGAGTGGTTCCGGCATCTCAGGCACATGGTTCTGGCACGTCTGAGAGGTGGTTCCGGCCGGCCGGAGAGGTGTTTCCGGAGTGTCCGCCAAGTGGTTCCGGCGTAGCTGAAAGGTGATGTTGGCGTGACCGGCAGGTGGTTCCAGCTAGCCCGGCAGGTGATTCCGGAGTGTCTGCCGTGTGGTTCTGGCATAGCTGGCAGCTGATTTTGGCGTGTACAGCAGGTGGTTCCGGCGTGTCCAGAACATGGTTCTGGCACGTCTGAGAGATGGTTCCGGCATGCCCGACAGGTGATTCCGGAGTGTCCGCCACATGGTTCTGGCGTACCCGGCAGGTGATTTTGGCGTGTCTGGCAGGTGTTTCTTGTAAGTCGAGCATTTGGCTCAGGCATGCACAGCAGGTGCTTCCGGCGTGTCTGGCACGTGGTTCTGGTGTGTCTGAGAGCTGCTTCTGGCATGTCCGGCAGATGATTCCGGAGTGTCCACCAAGTGGTTGTGGCATACCCGGCAGGTGATTTTAGCGTGTCAGGTAGATGGTTCCGGAGAGTCGAGTAGGTGGTTCCGGGGTGCTCGGCAGGTGGTTCAGGCGGGTCTGGCAGGTGGTTTCGGTCTGTTCGGGGTGTGGTTCCTGCATCACAGGCACATGGTTCTGGCACGTCTGAGAGGTGATTCCGGCCGGCCCGACAGGTGTTTCCATGGTGTCCGCCAAGTGGTTCTGGCATAGCTGGCAGGTGATGTTGGCGTGACCGGCAGGTGGTTCCAGCCAGCCCGGCAGGTGATTCCGAAGAGTTCACCAAATGGTTGTGGCGTAGCCGGCAGGTGATTTTGGCGTGTCCAGCAGGTGGTTTTGGCGAGTCGAGCAGGTGGTTCTGGCGTGCTCGGCAGGTGCTTCCGGTGTCATTGGCACGCGGTTCCGGCATGTCTCAGAGGTGGTTCCGCCATGCCCGGTAGGTGATTCCTGAGTGTTCGCCAAGTGGTTCTGGCGTAGCTGGCAGGTGACTTTGCATGTCCGGCAATGGTTCCGGCGAGTCGAGTCGGTGGTTCCGGCATGTCCGGCAGGTGATTCCGGCATGTCCGGCAGGTGGTTCTGGGGAGTGGATCAGGTGGTTCCGGCATGCCCGGCAGGTGATACCGGAGTGTCCGGCATTTGGTTCTGGCACCTCTGAGAAGTGGTTCCGGGATGCCTGGCATGTGATTCCGGAGTGTTCGCCAAGTGGCTCTGGCGTAACCGGCAGGTGATTTTCCATGTCCGGCGGTGGGACCGGTGAGACAAGCAGGTGGTTCTGGCGAGTGTTTCCTGTGTTTCCGGTCTGTCCGGGAGATGGTTCCGGCCTGTCCGGCATGTGCTTCTGGCACTTCTGAGAGGTTGTGCTGGCATGACCGGCAGATGATTCTGCAGTGTCCGCCAAGTGGTTCTGGCGTACCCGGCAGGTGATTTTGGCGTGTCCAGCAGGTGGCTATGGGGAGTGGATCAGTAACTTCTGGCATTCTCGGCATGTGCTTCCGCCGTCTCCGGCATGTGTTTGCGGCACCTCTGTGATGTGGTTCCAGCATGCCCGGCAGGTGATTCCGGAGTGTCTGACAAGTGGTTGTGGCGTAGCCGGCTGGTGATTCTGGCGTGTCCGGCAAGTGGTTCCGGTCTGTCCTGGAGGTGGTTCTGGAGTGTCTGCTGAGTGTTTCTGGCGTAGCCAGCAGGTGATTTTGGCGTGTCCAGCAGGTGGTTCTGGGGAGTGGAGCATGTGGTTCCGGCATACTCGGCAGGTGGTTCCAGCGTGTCCGGCACATGCTTCTGGCATGTCTGAGAGGTGGTTCCGGCATGCCCGGCAGGTGATCCCGGAGTGTCCGGCCTGCGGTTCTGGCACCTCTGAGAGGTGGTTCCGGCATACTCGTCAGGTGATACCGGACTGTCCTGCATTTAGTTCTGGCACCTCTGAGATGTGGTTCAGGCATGCCCAGCAGGTGGTTCCGGAGTGTCTGCCGAGTGGTTCAGGCGTACCCTGCAGGTGATTCTGGCGTGTCCAGCAGGTGGTTCTGGGGAGTGGATCATGTGGTTCCGGCATACTCGGCAGGTGGTACCGGCGTGTCCGGAACATGGTTCTGGCAAGTCTGAGAGGCGGTTCCGGCATGCCCGACAGGCGATTCCGAAGTGTTCGCCAAGTGGTTCTGGCGTAGCCGGCAGGTCATTTTGCATGTCCGGCGGTGGTTCCGGCGAGTCGAGCCGGTGGTTCTGGCGTGTCCGGCAGGTGGTTCTAGGGTGACCGGCACGAGGTTCTGGCACGTCTGAGAGTTGGTTCCGGCACGCCTGACAGGTGATTCCGGAGTGTCCGCCACGTGGTTCTGGCGTAGCCGGCAGGTGATTTTGGTGTGTCCATCGGGTGGTTTTGGCGAGTCGGGCAGGTGGTTCAGGCGGGTCTGGCAGGTGGTTTAGGTCTGTTCGGGGTGTGGTTCCGGCATCTCAGGCACATGGTTCTGGCACGTCTGAGAGTTGGTTCCGGCATGCCCGACAGGTGATTGCGGAGTGTCCGCCACGTGGTTCTGGCGTACCCGGCAGGTGATACCGGAGTGTCCGGCATTTGGTTCTGGCACCTCTGAGATATGGTTCCGGGATGCCTGGCATGTGATTCCGGAGTGTCTGCCGAGTGGTTCTGGCATGTCCAGCAGGTGTTTCCGGTCTGTCCGGCAGGTGGTTCTGGCGTGTCCTCACGAGATTCTGGCACGTCTGAGAGTTGGTTCAGGCATGCCCGAAAGGTGATTCCGGAGTGTCCGCCACGTGGTTCTGGCGTACCCGGCAGGTGATTTTGGCGTGTCTTGCAGGTGTTTATTGCAAGTCGAGCATTTGGGTCAGGCATGCTCAGCAGGTGCTTCCGGCGAGTCTGGCATGTGGTTCTGGTGTGTCCGAGAGCTGGTTCTGGCATGTCCGGCAGATGATTCCGGAGTGTCCACCAAGTGGTTGTGGCATACCCGGCAGGTGATTTTAGCGTGTCAGGTAGGTGGTTCCAGCGAGACGAGTAGCTGGTTCCGGCGTGCTCGGCAGGTGGTTCAGGAGGGTCTGTCAGGTGGTTTCGGTCTGTTCGGGGTGTGGTTCCGGCATCTCAGGCACATGGTTTTGTCACGTCTGAGAGGTGGTTGCGGCCGGCCCGACAGGTGTTTCCGGAGTGTCCGCCAAGTGGTTCTGGCGTAGCTGAAAGGTGATGTTGGCGTGACCGGCAGGTGGTTCCAGCCAGCCCGGCAGGTGGTTCCGGAGTGTCTGCCGAGTGATTCTGGCGTAGCCGGCAGGTGATTTTGGCGTGTCCAGCGGGTGGTTTTGGCGAGTCGAGCAGGTGGTTCTGGCGTGCTCGGCAGGTGCTTCCGGTGTCATTGGCATGTGGTTCCGGCGTGTCTGAGAGGTGGTTCCGCCATGCCCGGCAGGTGATACTGGAGTGTTCGCCAAGTGGTTCTGGCGTAGCCGGCAGGTGATTTTGCATGTCCGGCAATGGTTCCGGCGAGTCGAGCCGGTGGTTCCGGAATGTCCGTCAGGTGGTTCCGGCATGTCCGGCAGGTGGTTCCGGCATCGCAAGCACGTGGTTCCAGCATGCCCGGCAGGTGATTCCGGAGTGTCCGGCATGTGGTTCTGGCACCTCTGAGAGGTGGTTCCGGCATGCCCGGCAGGTGATTCCGGGGTCTCCGGCATTTTGTTCTGGCACCTCTGAGTGGTGGTTCCGGCATGCCTGGCAGGTGATTCCGGAGTGTCTGCCTAGTGGTTCTGGCGTAGCCGGCAGGTGGTTCTGGCATAGCCGGCAGGTGATTTTGGCGTGTCCAGCGGGTGGTTTTGGCGAGTCGAGCAGGTGGTTCTGGCGTGCTCGGCAGGTGCTTCCGGTGTCATTGGCATGAGGTTCCGGCATGTCTGAGAGGTGGTTCCGCCATGCCCGGCAGGTGATTCCGGAGTGTTCGCCAAGTGGTTCTGGCGAAGCCGGCAGGTGATTTTGCATGTCCGACATTGGTTCCGGCGAGTCGGGCCGGTGGTTCCGGCATGTCCGGCAGGTAGTTCCGGCATGCCCGGCAGGTGATTCCGGAGTGTCCGGCATGTGGTTCTGGCACCTCTGAGAGATGGTTTCGGCATGCCCGTCAGGTGATACCGGAGTGTTCGCCAAGTGGTTCTGGCGTAGCTGGCAGGTGATTTTGCATGTCCGGCTATGGTTCCGGCGAGTCGAGCCGGTGGTTCCGGAATGTCCGGCAGGTGGTTCCGGCATGTCCAGCACGTGGTTCCAGCATGCCCGGCAGGTGATTCCGGAGTGTCCCGCATGTGGTTCTGGCAGCTCTGAGAGGTGGTTCCGGAATGCCTGACCTGTGATTCCGGAGTGTCTGCCGAGTGGTTCTGGCGTAGCCGGCAGTTGATTTTGGCGTGTCCACTAGATGGTTCTGGGGAGTGGATCAGCTGTTTCTGGCATACTCGGCAGGTGGTACCGGCGTGTCCAGAACATGGTTCTGGCAAGTCTGAGAGGTGGTTCCGGCACGCCCGACAGGTGATTCCGGAGCGTCCGCCAAGTGTTTCTGGCGTACCCGGCAGGTGATTTTCGCCTGTCCGACAGGTGTATCTTGCGAGTCGAGCAGGTGGCTGAGGCATGCTCAGCTGGTGCTTCCTCGTCTCTGGCACGTGGTTCTGGTGTGTCTGAGATCTGGTTCTGGCATCTCTGGCACATGATTCCGGAGTGTCCACCAAGTGGTTCTTGTATACCTGGCAGGTGATTTTGGCGTGTCAGGAAGTTGGTTCCGGCTAGTTGAGCAGGTGGATCAGGCGTGCTCGCCAGGGGGTTCAGGCGGGTCTGGCAGGTGGTTTCGGTCTGTTCTGTGAGTGGTTCCGGCATCTCAGGCTCATGGTTCTGGCACGTCTGAGAGGTGGTTGTGGCCAACCCGACAGGTGTTTCCACGGTGTCCGCCAAATGGTTCTGGCATAGCTGGCAGGTGATGTTGCGTGACCAGCAGGTGATTCCAGCAAGCCCGGCAGGTGATTTTGGCGTGTCCGGCAGGTGTTTCTTGCGAGTCGAGCAGGTGGCTCAGGCATGCTCAGCTGGTGCTTCCGGCGTCTCTGGCACGTGGTTCTGGTGTGTCTGAGAGCTGGTTCTGGCATGTCCAGCAGATGATACTTGAGTGTCCACCAAGTGGTTCTGGCATAGCCGGCAGGTGATTTTGGCGTGTCCGACAGGTGTTTCTTGCGAGTCGAGCAGGTGGCTCAGGCATGCGCAGCAGGTGCTTCCGGCGTCTCTGGCACGTGGTTCTGGTGTGTCTGAGAGCTGGTTCTGGTATGTCCGGCAGATGATTCCGGAGTGTCCACCAAGTGGTTCTGGCCTACCCGGCAGGTGATTTTGGCGTGTCAGGTAGGTGGTTCCGGCGAGTCGAGCAGGTGGTTCCGGCGTGCTCGGCAGGTGGTTCAGGCGGGTCTGGCAGGTAGCTTCGGTCTGTTCGGGGTGTGGTTCCCGCATCTCAGGCACATGGTTCTGGCATGTTTGAGAGGTGGTTCCGGCATGCCCGGCAGGTGATTCCAGAGTGTTCGCCAAGTGGCTCTGGCGTAACCGGCAGGTGATTTTCCATGTCCGGCGGTGGGACCGGTGAGACAAGCAGGTGGTTCCGGCGAGTGTTTCCTGTGTTTCCGGTCTGTCCGGGAGATGGTTCCGGCCTGTCCGGCATGTGCTTCTGGCACTTCTGAGAGGTTGTGCTGGCATGACCGGCAGGTGATTCCGCAGTGTCCGCCAAGTGGTTCTGGCGTACCCGGCAGGTGATTTTGGCGTGTCCAGCAGGTGGCTCTGGGGAGTGCATCAGTAACTTCCGGCATTCTCGGCAGGTGCTTCCGCCGTCTCCGGCATGTGTTTGCGGCACCTCTGTGATGTGGTTCCAGCATGCCCGGCAGGTGATTCCGGAGTGTCTGACAAGTGGTTGTGGCGTAGCCGGCTGGTGATTCTGGCGTGTCCGGCAAGTGGTTCCGGTCTGTCCTGGAGGTGGTTCTGGAGTGTCTGCTGAGTGGTTCTGGCGTAGCCAGCAGGTGATTTTGGCGTGTCCAGCAGGTGGTTCTGGGGAGTGGAGCATGTGGTTCCGGCATACTCGGCAGGTGGTTCCGGCGTGTCCGGCACATGCTTCTGGCATGTCTGAGAGTTGGTTCCGGCATGCCCGGCAGGTGATCCCGGAGAGTCCTCCCAGTGGTTCTGGCGTACCCTGCAGGTGTTTCTGGTGTGTCCGGCAGGTGGCTCTGGTGAGTCGAGCAGGTGCTTCCGGCGTGCTCGGCAGGTGGTTCAGGCAGGTCCGGCAGGTGTTTGCAGTCTGTCCATGACGTGGTCCCGGCATGCCCGCAAGGTGATTCTGGAGTGTCCACCAAGTGGTTTTGGCGTAGCTGGCATATGATTTTGGCCTGTCAGGCAGGTGGTTCTCGCATGTCCAGCAGGTGTTTCCGGCGAGCTCGGCAGGTGCTTCTGGTCTCTCCGGCACGTGGTTGTGGCACGTCTGAGAGATGGTTCCGGCATGCCCGGCAGGTGATTCCGGAGTCTCCGGCATGTGGTTCTGGCACCTCTGAGAGGTGGTTCCGGCATGCCCGGCAGGTGATTCCGGGGTCTCCGGCATGTGGTTCTGGCACCTCTGAGTGGTGGTTCCGGCATGCCTGGCAGGTGATTCCGGAGTGTCTGCCTAGTGGTTCTGGCGTAGCCGGCAGGTGGTTCTGGCATAGCCGGCAGGTGATTTTGGCGTGTCCAGCGGGTGGTTTTGGCGAGTCGAGCAGGTGGTTCTGGCGTGCTCGGCAGGTGCTTCCGGTGTCATTGGCATGAGGTTCCGGCATGTCTGAGAGGTGGTTCCGCCATGCCCGGCAGGTGATTCCGGAGTGTTCTCCAAGTGGTTCTGGCGTAGCCGGCAGGTGATTTTGCATGTCCGGCAATGGTTCCGGCGAGTCGAGCCGGTTGTTCCGGCATGTCCAGCAGGTGGTTCCGGCATGCCCGGCAGGTGATTCCGGAGTGTCCGGCATGTGGTTCTGGCACCTCTGAGAGGTGGTTCCGGAATGCCCGGCATGTGATTCCGGAGTGTCCGCCGAGTGGGTCTGGCGTAGCCGGGAGGTGATTTTGGCGTGTCCAGAGGGGGTTCCGTCGAGCTCGGCAGGTGGTTCCGGCTTGTCCGGAACATGGTTCTGGCAAGTTTGTGAGATGGTTCCGGCATGCCCGGCAGGTGATTCCGGAGTGTCCAGCAGGTGGTTCTGGCACCTCTGAGAGGTGGTTCCGGCATGGCCGGCAGTTGGTTACGGAGTGTGTGACGAGTGGTTCTGGAGTAGCCGGCAGGTGATTCTGGCGTATCCAGCAGGTGGTTCTGGGGACTGGATCAGGTGGTTCCGGCATACTCGGCAGGTGGTACCGGCGTGTCCGGATCATCGTTCTGGCAAGTCTGAGAGGTGGTTCCGGCATGCCTGACACGTGATTCCGGAGTGTTCGCCAAGTGGTTCTGGCGTAGCCGGCAGGTCATTTTGCATGTCCGGCGGTGGTTCCGGCGAGTCGAGCCGGTGGTTCCGTCATATCCAGGAGGTGTTTCCGGTCTGTCCGGCAGGTGGTTTTGGGGTGACAGGCACGAGGTTCTGGAACGTCTGAGAGTTGGTTCCGGCATGCCCGACAGGTGATTCCGGAGTGTCCTTCACGTGGTTCAGGCGTACCCGGCAGGTGATTTTGAATGTCCGGCAATGGTTTCGTCATGCCCGGCATGTGATTCCGGAGTGTCCGGCATGTGGTTCTGGCACGTCTGAGAGGTGGTTCCGGCATGCCCGACAGGTGATTCCGGAGTGTTCGCCAAGTGGTTCGGGCGTAGCCGGCAGGTCATTTTGCATGTCCAGCGGTGGTTCTGGCGAGTCGAGCCGGTGGTTCCGGCGTATCCAGCAGGTGTTTCCGGTCTGTCCGGCAGGTGGTTCTGGCGAGACCGGCACGAGGTTCTGGCACGTCTGAGAGTTGGTTCCGGCATGCCCGACAGGTGATTCCGGAGTGTCCGCCACGTGGTTCTGGCGTACCCGGCAGGTGATTTTGGCATGTCCGACAGGTGTTTCTTGCGAGTCGAGCAGGTGGCTCAGGCATGCTCAGCAGGTGATTCCGGCGTGTCTGGCACGTGGTTCTGGTGTGTCTGAGAGCTGGTTCTGGCATGTCCGGCAGATGATTCCGGAGTGTCCACCAAGTGGTTGTGGCATACCCGGCAGGTGATTTTAGCGTGTCAGTTAGGTGGTTCCAGCGAGTCGAGTAGGTGGTTCCGGCGTGCTCGGCAGCTGGTTCATGCGGGTCTGGCAGGTGGTTTCGGTCTGTTCGGGGTGTGGTTCCGGCATCTCAGGCACATGGTTCTGGCACGTCTGATAGGTGGTTCCGGCCGGCCCGACAGGTGTTTCCATGGTGTCCGCCAACTGGTTCTGGCATAGCTGGCAGGTGATGTTGGCGTGACCGGCAGGTGGTTCCAGCCAGCCCGGCAGGTGATTCCGAAGTGTTCACCAAATGGTTGTGGCGTAGCCGGAAGGTGATTTTGGCGTGTCCAGCAGGTGGTTTTGGCGAGTCGAGCAGGTGGTTCTGGCGTGCTCGGCAGGTGCTTCCGGTGTCATTGGCATGTGGTTCCGTCATGTCTGAGAGGAGGTTCTGCCATGCCCGGCAGGTGATTCCGGAGTGTTCCCCAAGTTGTTCTGACATAGCCGGCAGGCGATTTTGAATGTCCGGCAATGGTTCCGGCGAGTCGAGCCGGTGGTTCTGGCATGTCCGGCAGGTGATTCCGGCATGTCCAGCAGGTGGTTCCGGCATGCCCGGCAGGTGATCCCGGAGTGTCCGGCATGTGGTTCTGGCACCTCTCAGAGGTGGTTCCGGCATGCCCGGCAGGTGATACCGGAGTGTCCGGCATTTGGTTCTGTCACCTCTGAGAGGTGGTTCCGGAATGCCTGGCATGTGATTCCGGAGTGTCTGCCGAGTGGTTCTTGCGTAGCCGGCAGTTGATTTTGGCGTGTCCACTATGTGGTTCTGGGGAGTCGATCAGCTGGTTCCGGCATACTCGGCAGTTTGTACCGGCGTGTCCAGAGCATGGTTCTGGCAAGTCTGAGAGGTGGTTCCGGCACGCCCGAAAGGTGATTCCGGAGCGTCCGCCAAGTGTTTCTGGCGTACCCGGCAGGTGATTTTGGCATGTCCGACCGGTGTTTCTTGCGAGTCGAGCAGGTGGCTCAGGCATGCTCAGCTGGTGCTTCCAGCCTCTCTGGCAGGTGGTTCTGGTGTGTCTGAGAGCTGGTTCTGGCATGTCCGGCAGATGATTCCGGAGTGTCCACCAAGTGGTTCTGGTATACCTGACAGGTGATTTTGGCCTGTCAGGAAGGTGGTTCTGGTTAGTTGAGCTGGTGGATCAGAAGTGCTCGCCAGGGGATTCAGGCGGGTCTGGCAGGTGTTTTCGGTCTGTTCGGGGAGTGGTTCCGGCATCTCAGGCACATGGTTCTGGCACGTCTGAGAGGTGTTGTGCCGGCCTGCCAGGTGTTTCCATGGTGTCCGCCACGTGGTTCTGGCATAGCTGGCAGGTGATGTTGGCGTGACCGGCAGGTGGTTCCAGCCAGCCCGGCAGGTGATTTCGAAGTGTTCACCCAATGGTTGTGGCGTAGCCGGAAGGTGATTTAGGCGTGTCCATCGGGTGGTTTTGGCGAGTCGAGCAGGTGGTTCTGGCGTGCTCGGCAGGTGCTTCCGGTGTCCTTGGCATGTGGTTCCGGCATGTCTGAGAGGTGGTTCCGCCATGCCCGGCAGGTGATTCCGGAGTGTTCCCCAAGTGGTTCTGGCATAGCCGTCAGGTGGTTTTGCATGTCCGGCATTGGTTCCGGCGAGTCGAGCCGGTGGTTCCGGCATGTCCGGCAGGTGGTTGCGGCATGCCCGGCACGTGACTCCGGAGTGTCCGGCATGTGGTTCTGGCACCTCTGAGAGGTGGTTCCGGCATGCCCGGCAGGTGATACCGGAGTGTTCGCCAAGTGGTTCTGGCGTAGCCGGCAGGTGATTTTGCATGTCCGGCAATGGTTCCGGCGAGTCGAGCCGGTGGTTCCGGAATGTCCGGCAGATGGTTCCGGCATGTACGGCAGGTGGTTCCGGCATGTCCAGCACGTGGTTTCAGCATGCCCCCCGGGTGATTCCGGAGTGTCCGGCGTGTGGTTCTGGCACCTCTGAGAGGTGGTTCCGTCATGCCTGGCAGGTGATACCGGAGTGTCTGGCATTTGGTTCTGGCACCTCTGAGAGGTGGTTCCGGAATGCCTGGCATGTGATTCCGGAGTGTCTGTCGAGTGGTTCTGGCGTAGCCGGCAGTTGATTTTGGCGTGTCCAGCAGGTGGTTCCGGCGAGCTCGGCAGGTGGTTCAGGCATGTCCGGAACATGGTTCTGGCAAGTCTGAGAGATGGTTCCGGCATGCCCGGCAGGTGATTCCGGAGTGTCCGGCATGTGGTTCTGGCACCTCTGAGTGGTGGTTCCGGCATGCCCGGCAGTTGGTTACGGAGTGTCTGCCGAGTGGTTCTGGAGTAGCCGGCAGGTGATTCTGGCGTATCAAGCAGGTGGTTCTGGGGACTGGATTAGGTGGTTCCGGCATACTTGGCAGGTGGTACTGGCGTGTCCAGAACATGGTTCTGGCAACTCTGAGAGGTGGTTCCGGCACGCCCGACAGGTGATTCCGTAGCGTCAGCCAAGTGTTTCTGGCGTACCCGGCAGGTGATTTTCGCCTGTCCGACAGGTGTATCTTGCGAGTCGAGCAGGTGGCTGAGGCATGCTCAGCTGGTGCTTCCGGCGTCTCTGGCACGTGGTTCTGGTGTGTCTGAGAGCTGGTTCTGGCATGTCCGGCAGATGATTCCGGAGTGTCCACCAAGTGGTTCTGGTATACCTGGCAGGTGATTTTGGCGTGTCAGGAAGTTGGTTCCGGCTAGTTGAGCAGGTGGATCAGGCGTGCTCGCCAGGGGGTTCAGGCGGGTCTGGCAGGTGGTTTCGGTCTGTTCTGGGAGTGGTTCCGGCATTTCAGGCTCATGGTTCTGGCACGTCTGAGAGGTGGTTCCGGCCGGCCCGACAGGTGTTTCCATGGTGTCCGCCACGTGGTTCTGGCATAGCTGGCAGGTGATGTTGGCGTGACCGGCAGGTGGTTCCAGCCAGCCCGGCAGGTGATTCCGAAGTGTTCACCAAATGGTTGTGGCGTAGCCGGCAGGTGATTTTGGCGTGTCCAGCAGGTGGTTTTGGCGAGTCGAGCAGGTGGTTCTGGCGTGCTCGGCATGTGCTTCCGGTGTCATTGGCATGTGGTTCCGGCATGACTGAGAGGTGCTTCCGCCATGCCCGGCAGGTTATTCCGGAGTGTTCGCCAAGTGGTTCTGGCATAGCCGGCAGGTGATTTTGCATGTCCGGCAATGGTTCCGGCGAGTCGAGCCGGTGGTTCCGGCATGTCTGTCAGGTGGTTCCGGCATGCCCGGCAGGTGATTCCGGAGTGTCCGGCATGTGGTTCTGGCACCTCTGAGAGGTGGTTCCGGCATGCCCGGCAGGTGATACCGGAGTGTTCGCCAAGTGGTTCTGGCGTAGCCGGCAGGTGATTTTGCATGTCCGGCAATGGATCCGGCGAGTCGAGCCGGTGGTTCCGGAATGTCCGGCAGGTGGTTCCGGCATGTCCGGCAGGTGGTTCCGGCATGTCCAGCACGTGGTTCCAGCATGCCCGGCAGGTGATTCTGGAGTGTCCGTCATGTGGTTCTGGCACCTCCGAGAGGTGGTTCCGGAATGCCTGGCCTGTGATTCCGGAGTGTCTGCTGAGTGGTTCTGGTGTAGGGGGCAGTTGATTTTGGCGTGTCCACTAGGTGGTTCTGGGGAGTGGATCAGCTGGTTCCGGCATACTCGGCAGGTGGTACGGGCGTGTCCAGAACATGGTTCTGGCAAGTCTGAGAGGAGGTTCCGGGACGCCCGACAGGTCATTCCGGAGCGTCCGCCAAGTGTTTCTGGCGTACCCGGCAGGTGATTTTGGCATGTCCGACAGGTGTTTCTTGTGAGTCGAGCAGGTGGCTGAGGCATGCTCAGCTGGTGCTTCCGGCGTCTCTGGCACGTGGTTCTGGTGTGTCTGAGAGCTGGTTCTGGCATCTCCGGCAGATGATTCCGGAGTGTCCACCAAGTGGTTCTGGTATACCTGGCAGGTGATTTTGGCGTGTCAGGAAGGTGGTTCCGGCTAGTTGAGCAGGTGGATCAGGCGTGCTCGCCAGGGGGTTCAGGCGGGTCTGGCAGGTGGTTTCGGTCTGTTCGGGGAGTGGTTCCGGCATCTCAGGCACATGGTTCTGGCACGTCTGAGAGGTGGTTCCGGCCGGCCGGAGAGGTGTTTCCGGAGTGTCCGCCAAGTGGTTCTGGCGTAGCTGAAAGGTGATGTTGGCGTGACCGGCAGGTGGTTCCAGCCAGCCCCGCTGGTGATTCCGGAGTGTCTGCCGAGTGGTTCTGGCGTAGCCTGCAGGTGATTTTGGCGTGTCCAGCAGGTGGTTCCGGCGAGCTTGGCAGGTGGTACTGGTGTGTCCGGAACATGGTTCTGGCACGTGTTAGATTCGGTTCCGGCATGCCCGGCAGGTGATTCCGGAGTGTCCGGAATGTGGTTCTGGCACCTCTGAGAGGTGGTTCCGGCATGCCCGGCTGGTGATACCGGAGTGTCCGGCATTTGGTTCTGGCACCTCTGAGAGGTGGTTCCGGAATGCCTGGCATGTGATTCCGGAGTGTCTGCCGAGTGGTTCTGGCGAAGCCGGCAGGTGATTTTGGAGTGTCCAGCAGGTGGTTCCGGCGAGCTCGGCAGGTGGTTCTGGCATGTGCGGAACATGGTTCTGGCACGTCTGAGAGATGGTTCCGGCATGCCCGGCAGGTGATTCCGGAGTGTCCGGAATGTGGTTCTGGCACCTCTGAGTGGTGGTTCCGGCATGCCCGGCAGTTGGTTACGGAGTGTCTGCCGAGTGGTTCTGGAGTAGCCTTCAGGTGATTCTGGCGCATCAAGCAGGTGGTTCTGGGGACTGGATCAGGTGGTTCCGGCATACTCTGCAGGTGGTACCGGCGTGTCCGGAACATGGTTCTGGCACGTCTGGGAGGTGGTTCCGGCATGCCCGACAGGTGATTCCGGAGTGTTCGCCAAGTGGTTCTGGCGTAGCCGGCAGGTCATTTTGCATGTCCGGCGGTGGTTCCGGCGAGTCGAGCCGGTGGTTCCGGCGTGTCCGCCAGGTGGTTCTGCCGTGACCGGCACGAGGTTCTGGCACGTCTGAGAGTTGGTTCCGGCATGCCCGACAGGTGATTCCGGAGGGTCCGCCACATGGTTCTGGCGTACCCGGCAGGTGATTTTGGCGTGTCTGGCAGGTGTTTCTTGCAAGTCGAGCATTTGGCTCAGGCATGATCAGCAGGTGCTTCCGGCGTGTCTGGCACGTGGTTCTGGTTTGTCTGAGAGCTGGTTCTGGCATGTCTGGCAGATGATTCTGGAGTGTCCAGCAAGTGGTTGTGGCATACCCGCCGGGTGATTTTAGCGTGTCAGGTAGGTGGTTCCAGCGAGTCGAGTAGGTGGTTCCGGCGTGCTCGGCAGGTGGTTCAGGCGGGTCTGGCAGGTGGTTTCGGTCTGTTCGAGGTGTGGTTCCGGCATCTCAGGCACATGGTTCTGGCACGTCTGAGAGGTGGTTCCGGCCGGCCCGACAGGTGTTTCCATGGTGTCCGCCAAGTGGTTCTGGCATAGCTGGCAGGTGATGTTGTCGTGACCGGCAGGTGGTTCCAGCCAGCCCGGCAGGTGATTCCGAAGTGTTCACCAAATGGTTGTGGCGTAGCCGGAAGGTGATTTTGGCGTGTCCAGCAGGTGGTTTTGGCGAGTCGAACAGGTGGTTCTGGTGTGCTCGGCAGGTGCTTCTGGTGTCATCGGCATGTGGTTCCGGCATATCTGAGAGGTGGTTCCGCCATGCCCGGCAGGTGATTCCGGAGTGTTCCCCAAGTGGTTCTGGCGTAGCCGGCAGGTGATTTTGCATGTCCGGCAATGGTTCCGGCGAGTCGAGCCGGTGGTTCCGGCATGTCCGGCAGGTGGTTCCGGCATGCCCGGCACGTGAATCCGGAGTGTCCGGCATGTGGTTCTGGCACCTCTGAGAGGTGGTTCCGGCATGCCCGGCAGGTGATACCGGAGTGTTCGCCAAGTGGTTCTGGCGTATCCGGCAGGTGATTTTGCATGTCCGGCAATGGATCCGGCGAGTCGAGCCGGTGGTTCCGGAATGTCCGGAAGGTGGTTCCGGCATTTCCAGCAGGTGGTTCCGGCATGCCCGGCAGGTGATTCCGGAGTGTCCGGCATGTGGTTCTGGCACCTCTGAGAGGTGGTTCCGGCATGCCCGGCAGGTGATACCGGAGTGTTCACCACGTGGTTCTGGCGTAGCCGGCAGGTGATTTTGCATGTCCGGCAATGGATCCGGCGAGTCGAGCCGGTGGTTCCGGAATGTCCGGCAGGTGGTTCCGGCATGTCCGGCAGGTGGTTCAGGCATGTCCAGCACGTGGTTCCAGCATGCCCGGCAGGTGATTTCGGATTGTCCGGCATGTGGTTCTGGCACCTCTGAGAGGTGGTTCCGGGATGCCCGGCAGGTGATACCGGAGTGTCTGGCATTTGGTTCTGGCACCTCTGAGAGGTGGTTCCGGAATGCCTGGCCTGTGATTCCGGAGTGTCTGCCGAGTGGTTCTGGCGTAGCTGGCAGTTGATTTTGGCGTGTCCACTAGGTGGTTCTGGGGAGTGGATCAGCTGGTTCCGGCATACTCGGCAGGTGGTACCGGCGTGTCCAGAACATGGTTCTGGCAAGTCTGAGAGGTGGTTCCGGCACGCCCGACAGGTGATTCCGGAGCGTCCGCCAAGTGTTTCTGGCGTACCCGGCAGGTGATTTTGGCATGTCCGACAGGTGTATATTGCGAGTCGAGCAGGTGGCTGAGGCATGCTCAGCTCGTGCTTCCGGAGTCTCTGGCACGTGGTTCTGGTGTGTCTGAGAGCTGGTTCTGGCATGTCCGGCAGATGATTCCGGAGTGTCCACCAAGTGGTTCTTGTATACCTGGCAGGTGATTTTGGCGTGTCAGGAAGTTGGTTCCGGCTAGTTGAGCAGGTGGATCAGGCGTGCTCGCCAGGGGGTTCAGGCGGGTCTGGCAGGTGGTTTCGGTCTGTTCGTATAGTGGTTCCGGCATCTCAGGCTCATGGTTCTGGCACGTCTGAGAGGTGGTTCTGGCTGGCCCGACAGGTGTTTCCATTGTGTCCGCCAAGTGGTTCTGGCATAGCTGGCAGGTGATGTTGGCGTGACCAGCAGGTGGTTCCAGCAATCCCGGCAGGTGGTTCCGAAGAGTTCTCCAAATGGTTGTGGCGTAGCCGGCAGGTGATTTTGGCGTGTCCAGCAGGTGGTTTTGGCGAGTCGAGCCGGTGGTTCTGGGCTGCTCGGAAGGTGCTTCAGGTGTCATTGGCATGTGTTACCGGCATGTCTGAGAGGTGGTTCCGGCATGCCCGGCAGGTGATTCCGGAGTGTCCGGCATGTGCTTCTGGCACCTCTGAGACGTGGTTCCGGCATGCCCGGCAGTTGGTTACGGAGTGTCTGCCGAGTGGTTCTGGAGTAGCCGGCAGGTGATTCTGGCGTATCCAGCAGGTGGTTCTGGGGAGTGGATCAGGTGGTTCCGGCATACTCGGCAGGTGGTACCGGCGTGTCCGGAACATGGTTCTGGCAAGTCTGAGAGGTGCTTCCGGCATGTCAGACAGGTGATTCCGGAGTGTTCGCCAAGTGCTTCTGGCGTAGCCGGCAGGTCATTTTGCATGTCCGGCGGTGGTTCTGGCGAGTCGAGCCGGTGGTTGCGGCGTGTCCAGCAGGTGTTTCCGGTCTGTCCGGCAGGTGGTTCTGGCGTGACCGGCACGAGGTTCTGGCACATCTGAGAGTTGGTTCCGGCATGCCCGACAGGTGATTCCGGAGTGTCCGCCACGTGGTTCTGGCGTACCCGGAAGGTGATTTTAGTGTGTCAGGTAGGTGGTTCCAGCGAGTCGAGTAGGTGGTTCCTGCGTGCTCGGCAGGTGGTTCAGGCGGGTCTGGCAGGTGGTTTCGGTGTGTTCGGGGAGTGGTTCCGGCATCTCAGGCACATGGTTCTGGCACGTCTGAGAGGTGGTTCCGGCCGGCCGGAGAGGTGATTCCGGAGTGTCCGCCAAGTGGTTCTGGCGTAGCTGAAAGGTGATGTTGGCGTGACCGGCAGGTGGTTCCAGCCAGCCCGGCAGGTGATTCCGGAGTGTCTGCCGTGTGGTTCTGGCGTAGCTGGCAGGTGATTTTAGCGTGTCCAGCAGGTGGTTCCGGCGAGCTCAGCAGGTGGTACCAGCGTGTCCGGAGCATGTTTCTGGCACGTCTGAGAGATGGTTCCGGCATGCCCGGCAGGTGATTCCGGAGTGTCCGGCATGTGGTTCTGGCACCTCTGAGAGGTGGTTCCGGCATGCCCGGCAGGTGATTCCGGAGTGTCTGCCGAGTGGTTCTGGCGTAGCCGGCAGGTGATTTTGCATGTCCGGCAATGGTTCCGGAGAGTCGAGCCGGTGGTTCCGGCATGTCCGGCAGGTGGTTCCGGCATGCCCGGCACGTGAATCCGGAGTGTCCGGCATGTGGTTCTGGCACCTCTGAGAGGTGGTTCCGGCATGCCCGGCAGGTGATACCGGAGAGTTCGCCAAGTGGTTCTGGCGTATCCGGCAGGTGATTTTGCATGTCCGGCAATGGATCCGGCGAGTCGAGCCGGTGGTTCCGGAATGTCCGGAAGGTGGTTCCGGCATGTCCGGCAGGTGGTTCCGGCATGTCCGGCAGGTGATTCCTGACTCTCCGGCATGTGGTTCTGGCACCTCTGAGAGGTGGTTCCGGCATGCCCGGGAGGTGATTCCGGAGTGTTCGCCAAGTGGTTCTGGCGTATCCGGCAGGTGATTTTGCATGTCCGGCAATGGTTCCCGCGACTCGAGCCGGTGGTTCCGGAATGTCCGGCAGGTGGTTCCGGCACGTCCGGCAGGTGGTTCCGGCATGTCCAGCACGTGGTTCCAGCATGCCCGGCAGGTGATTCGGGAGTGTCCGGCATTTGGTTCTGGCACCTCTGAGAGGTGGTTCCGGAATGCCTGGCCTGTGATTCCGGAGTGTCTGCCGAGTGGTTCTGGCGTAGCCGGCAGTTGATTTTGGCGTGTCCACTAGGTGGTTCTGGGGAGTGGATCAGCTGGTTCTGGGATACTCGGCAGGTTGTACCGGCGTGTCCAGAACATGGTTCTCGCAAGTCTGTGAGGTGGTTCCGGCACGCCCGACAGGTGATTCCGGATGGTCCGCAAGGTGTTTCTGGCTTACCCGGCAGGTGATTTTGGCATGTCCGACAGGTGTTTCTTGCGAGTCGAGCAGTTGGGTCAGGCATGCTCAGCTGGTGCTTCCGGCGTCTCTGGCACGTGGTTCTGGTGTGTCTGAGAGCTGGTTCTGGCATGTCCGGCAGATGATTCCGGAGTGTCCACCAAGTGGTTCTGGTATACCTGGCAGGTGATTTTGGCGTGTCAGGAAGTTGGTTCCGGCTAGTTGAGCAGGTGGATGAGGCGTGCTCGCCAGGGGGTTCAGGCGGGTCTGGCACCTGGTTTCGGTCTGTTCGGGGAGTGGATCCGGCATCTCAGCCACATGGTTCTGGCACGTCTGATAGGTAGTTCTGGCCGGCCCGACAGGTGTTTCCGGAGTGTCCGCCAAGTGGTTCTGTCGTAGGTGAAAGGTGATGTTGGCGTGACCGGAAGGTGGTTCCAGCCAGCCCGGCAGGTGATTCCGGAGTGTCTGCCGAGTGGTTCTGGCGTAGCCGGCAGGTGATTATGTCGTGTCCAGCAGGTGGTTTTGGCGAGTCGAGCAGGTGGTTCTGGCGTGCTCGGCAGGTGCTTCCGGTGTCATTAGCATGTGGTTCCGGCATGTCTGAGACGTGGATCCGCCATGCCCGGCAGGTGATTCCGCAGTGTTCGCCAAGTGGTTCTGGCGTAGCCGGCAGGTGATTTTGCATGTCCGGCAATGGTTCCGGCGAGTCGAGCCGGTGGTTCCGGCATGTCCAGCAGGTGGTTCCGGCATGCCCGGCAGGTGATTCCGGAGTGTCCGGCATGTGGTTCTGTCACCTCTGAGAGGTGGTTGCGGCATGCCCGGCAGGTGGTTCCGGAGTGTCTGCCGAGTGGTTCTGACGTAGCCGGAAGGTGATTCTGGCGTGTCCAGCAGGTGGTTCCGGCATGACCGGCATGTGATTCTGGAGTATGTGCCAAGTGGTTCTGGCGCAGCCGGCAGTTGATTTTGGCATGTGTGGCAGGTGGTTCCGGGGAGTGGATCAGGTGGTTCCGGCGTGCTCTGCAGGTGGTTCAGGCAGGTCTGGCAGGTGTTTGCAGTCTGTCCATGACGTGGTTCCAGCATGCTCGGAAGGTGATTCTGGAGTGTCCACCAAGTGGTTTTGGCGTAGCCGTCACGTGATTTTGGCGTGTCAGGCAGGTGGTTCCGGCGTGTCCAGCAGGTGGTTCCGGCGAGCTCGGCAGGTGCTACCGATCTCCCCGGCACGTGGTTGTGGCACGTCTGAGAGGTGGTTGTGGCATGCCCGGCAGGTGATTCCGGAGTGTCCGACATGTGGTTCTGGCACGTCTGAGAGGTGGTTCCGGCATGCCCTGCAGGTGATTCCATAGTGTCCGCCACGTGGTTCTGGCCTAGCCGGCAGGTGATTTTGGCATCTCCGGCAGGTGGTTTCGGCGAGTCGAGCAGGAGGTTCCGGAGTACTCAGCTGGTGCATCCAGTGTCTCTGGCACGTGGTTCTGGCACGTCTGAGAGGTGGTTCTGCCATGCCCGACAGGTGATTCTGGAGTGTCCGGCAAGTGGTTCTGGCGTAGCTGGCAGGTGATTTTGGCATGTCCGGCAGGTGATTTTGACGTGTCCGGCAGGTGTTTCTGGCGAGCTGTTCAGGTGATTCCGGCGTTCTCGGGAGGTGATTCTGGCGTGTCCGGCAGGTGGTTCCCGTCTGTCCGGTAGTGGGTTCCGGTGTGTCCCGCCCGTGGTTCTGGTACGTCTGAGAGGTGTTACTGGCATGCACGTCAGGTGATCCCGGAGAGTCCTCCAAGTGGTTCTGGCCTAGCCCGCAGGTGATTTTGGCATGTCCGGCAGGTGGTTCCGGCATGCTCAGCAGGTGATTCAGGCAGGTCCGGTAGGTGGTTCCGGTCTGTCCGGGAGGTGGTTCCGCCGTGCCCGGCACGTGGTTCCACCACGTGTGACAGGATTTTCTGACATGTCCTGCAGTTGATTCCGGATTGTCCACCAAGTGTTTCTGGCGTAGCTGGCTGGTGATTTTGGCATGTCCCACAGGTGGTTCCGACGATTCAAGCAGGTGCTTCCAGCTAGCTTGGCAGGTGCTTCTGGCGTCTCCGGCACTTGATTTTGGCACATTTGAGAGGTGGGTCCGGCATTCCCGGCTGGTGATTCTGGAAAGTCTGGCAAGTGGTTCTGGCATAGCCAGCAGGTGATTTTTGCGTGTCCGGCAGGTGGGTCCTGCGAGTCGAGCAGGTGGTTCCTGCATGCTCGGCAGGTGGTTCCGGCGTGTCCTGCACGTGGTTCTGGCACGTCTGAGAGGTGGTTCCGGCATGCCGGCAGGTGATTCCGGACTTTCTGCCGAGTGGTTCTGGCGTAGCCGGCAGGTGATTTTGGCGTGTCCAGCAGGTTGTTCTGGGGAGTGGATCAGGTGGTTCCGGCACACTCGGCAGGTGGTACCGGCGTGTCCGGAACATGGTTCTGGCAAGTCTGAGAGGTGCTTCCGGCATGCCCGACAGGTGATTCCGGAGAGTCCGCCAAGTGGTTCTGGCGTACCCGGCAGGTGATTTTGGCGTGTCCGGCAGGTGTTTCTTGCGAGTCGAGCAGGTGGCTCAGGCATGCTCAGCTGGTGCTTCCGGCGTGTCCGGCACGTGGTTCTGGTGTGTCTGAGAGCTGGTTCTGGCATGTCCAGCAGATGATACTTGAGTGTCCACCAAGTGGTTCTGGCATACCCGGCAGGTGATTTCGGCGTGTCAGGTAGGTGGTTCCGGCGAGTCGAGCAGTTGGTTCCGGCGTGCTCGGCAGGTGGTTCAGGCGGGTCTGGCAGGTAGCTTCGGTCTGTTCGGGGTGTGGTTCCGGCATCTCAGGCACATGGTTCTGGCATGTCTGAGAGGTGGTTCCGGCATGCCCGGCAGGTGATTCCAGAGTGTTCGCCAAGTGGCTCTGGCGTAACCGGCAGGTGATTTTCCATGTCCGGCGGTGGGACCGGTGAGACAAGCAGGTGGTTCCGGCGAGTGTTTCCTGTGTTTCCGGTCTGTCCGGGAGATGGTTCCGGCCTGTCCGGCATGTGCTTCTGGCACTTCTGAGAGGTTGTGCTGGCATGACCGGCAGGTGATTCCGCAGTGTCCGCCAAGGGGTTCTGGCGTACCCGGCAGGTGATTTTGGCGTGTCCAGCAGGTGGCTATGGGGAGTGGATCAGTAACTTCCGGCATTCTCGGCAGGTGCTTCCGCCGTCTCCGGCATGTGTTTGCGGCACCTCTGTGATGTGGTTCCAGCATGCCCGGCAGGTGATTCCGGAGTGTCTGACAAGTGGTTGTGGCGTAGCCGGCTGGTGATTCTGGCGTGTCTGGCAAGTGGTTCCGGTCTGTCCTGGAGGTGGTTCTGGAGTGTCTGCTGAGTGGTTCTGGCGTAGCCAGCAGGTGATTTTGGCGTGTCCAGCAGGTGGTTCTGGGGAGTGGAGCATGTGGTTCCGGCATACTCGGCAGGTGGTTCCGGCGTGTCCGGCACATGCTTCTGGCATGTCTGAGAGGTGGTTCCGGCATGCCCGGCAGGTGATCCCGGAGAGTCCTCCAAGTGGTTCTGGCGTACCCTGCAGGTGTTTCTGGTGTGTCCGGCAGGTGGCTCTGGTGTGTCGAGCAGGTGCTTCCGGCGTGCTCGGCAGGTGGTTCAGGCAGGTCCGGCAGGTGTTTGCAGTCTGTCCATGACGTGGTCCCGGCATGCCCGCAAGGTGATTCTGGAGTGTCCACCAAGTGGTTTTGGCGTAGCTGGCATATGATTTTGGCCTGTCAGGCAGGTGGTTCTCGCATGTCCAGCAGGTGTTTCCGGCGAGCTCGGCAGGTGCTTCTGGTCTCTCCGGCACGTGGTTGTGGCACGTCTGAGAGATGGTTCTGGCATGCCCGGCAGGTGATTCCGGAGTCTCCGGCATGTGGTTCTGGCACCTCTGAGAGGTGGTTCCGGCTTGCCCGGCAGGTGATTCCGGGGTCTCCGGCATGTGGTTCTGGCACCTCTGAGTGGTGGTTCCGGCATGCCTGGCAGGTGATTCCGGAGTGTCTGCCTAGTGGTTCTGGCGTAGCCAGCAGGTGGTTCTGGCATAGCCGGCAGGTGATTTTGGCGTGTCCGACAGGTGTTTCTTGCGAGTCGAGCAGGTGGCTCAGGCATGCGCAGCAGGTGCTTCCGGCGTCTCTGGCACGTGGTTCTGGTGTGTCTGAGAGCTGGTTCTGGTATGTCCGGCAGATGATTCCGGAGTGTCCACCAAGTGGTTCTGGTATACCTGGCAGGTGATTTTGGCGTGTCCGGCAGGTGGTTCCCTCATGCTCGGCAGGTGGTTCAGGCAGGTCCGGTAGGTGGTTCTGGTCTGTCCAGGAGTTGGTTCTGGCGTGTGCGGCACGTGGTTCCGGCACGTCTGACAGGTGGTTCTGGCATGTCCGGCAGGTGATTCCGGGTTGTCCACCAAGTGGTTCTGATGTAGCAGGCAGGTGATTTTGGTGTGTCCCACAGGTGGTTCCGACGATTCGAGAAGGTGCTACCGGCTAGCTCGGCAGGTGCTTCTGGGGTCTCCGGCACTTGATTTTGGCAGATTTGAGAGGTGGTTCCGGCATGCCCGGCACGTGATTCCGGAGTCTGCGGCATGTGGTTCTTGCACATCTGAGCGGTGGTTCCGGCATGCCCTGCAGGTGATTCCGGAGTGTCCGTCAAGTGGTTCTGGCATAGCCGGCTGGTGCTTTTGGCATTTCCAGCAGGTGGCTCGAATGAGTCGAGCAGGTTGTTCCGGAGTGCTAAGCAGGTATTTCAGGCGGGTCCTCCAGGAGGTTCCGGTCTGTCCATTAGGTGTTTCCCGCGTGTCTCACACGTGCCTCCGGCACGTCTGAGAGGTCGTTCCGGCATGCCCAGCATGTGATTTCATAGATTGCGCCACGTGGTTCTGGCCTAGCCGGCAGGTGATTTTGGCATCTCCGGCAGGTGGTTCCGGCGAGGCGAGCAGGAGGTTCTGGCGTGCTCGGCAGGTGCATCCGGTGTCTCTGGCACGTGGTACTGGCATGGCTGAGAGGTGGTTCTGGCATGCCCTGCATGTGATTCCGGAGTGTTTGCCAAGTGGTTCTGGCGTAGCCGGCAGGTGATTTTGGCGTGACCGGCAGGTGGTTCTGTGGAGTGGCACAGGTGGTTCTGGCATGCTCAGCACGTGCTTCCGGCGTCTCCGGTATGTGGTTCTTGCACGTTTGAGAGGAGGTTCCGGCATGACCGGCATGTGATTCTGGAGTATGTGCCAAGTGGTTCTGGCGCAGCCGGCAGTTGATTTTGGCATGTGTGGCAGGTGGTTCTGGGGAGTGGATCAGGTGGTTCCGGCGTGCTCTGAAGGTGGTTCAGGCAGGTCTGGCAGGTGTTTGCAGTCTGTCCATGACGTGGTTCCAGCATGCTCGGAAGGTGATTCTGGAGTGTCCACCAAGTGGTTTTGGCGTAGCCGTCACGTGATTTTGGCGTGTCAGGCAGGTGGTTCCGGCGTGTCCAGCAGGTGTTTCCGGCGAGCTCGGCAGGTGCTTCCGGTCTCTCCGGCACGTGGTTGTGGCACGTCTGAGAGGTGGTTCTGGCATGCCCGGCAGGTGATTCCGGAGTGTCCGACATGTGGTTCTGGCACGTCTGAGAGGTGGTTCCGGCATGCCCTGCAGGTGATTCCATAGTGTCCGCCACGTGGTTCTGGCCTAGCCGGCAGGTGATTTTGGCATCTCCGGCAGGTGGTTTCGGCGAGTCGAGCAGGAGGTTCCGGAGTACTCAGCTGGTGCATCCAGTGTCTCTGGCACGTGGTTCTGGCACGTCTGAGAGGTGGTTCTGGCATGCCCGACAGGTGATTCTGGAGTGTCCGGCAAGTGGTTCTGGCGTAGCTGGCAGCTGATTTTGGCATGTCCGGCAGGTGATTTTGACGTGTTCGGCTGGTGTTTCTGGCGAGCTGTTCAGGTGATTCCGGCGTTCTCGGCAGGTGATTCTGGCGTGTCCGGCAGGTGGTTCCGGTCTGTCCGGTAGTGGGTTCCGGCGTGTCCCGCACGTGGTTCTGGTACGTCTGAGAGGTGTTACTGGCATGCACGTCAGGTGATCCCGGAGAGTCCTCCAAGTGGTTCTGGCCTAGCCCGCAGGTGATTTTGGCATGTCCGGCAGGTGGTTCCGGCATGCTCAGCAGGTGATTCAGGCAGGTCCGGTAGGTGGTTCCGGTCTGTCCGGGAGGTGGTTCCGCCGTGCCCGGCACGTGGTTCCACCACGTGTGACAGGTTTTTCTGACATGTCCTGCAGTTGATTCCGGATTGTCCACCAAGTGTTTCTGGCGTAGCTGGCTGGTGATTTTGGCGTGTCCCACAGGTGGTTCCGACGATTCAAGCAGGTGCTTCCAGCTAGCTTGGCAGGTGCTTCTGGCGTCTGCGGCACTTGATTTTGGCACATTTGAGAGGTGGGTCCGGCATTCCTGGCAGGTGATTCTGGAAAGTCTGGCAAGTGGTTCTGGCATAGCCAGCAGGTGATTTTTGCGTGTCCGGCAGATGGGTCCTGCGAGTCGTGCAGGTGGTTCCTGCATGCTCGGCAGGTGGTTCCGGCGTGTCCTGCACGTGGTTCTGGCACGTCTGAGAGGTGGTTCCGGCATGCCGGCAGGTGATTCCGGACTTTCTGCCGAGTGGTTCTGGCGTAGCCAGCAGGTGATTTTGGCATGTCCAGCAGGTGGTTCTGGGGAGTGGATCAGGTGGTTCCGGCACACTCGGCAGGTGGTACCGGCGTGTCCGGAACATGGTTGTGGCAAGTCTGAGAGGTGCTTCCGGCATGCCCGACAGGTGATTCCGGAGAGTCCGCCAAGTGGTTCTGGCGTACCCGGCAGGTGATTTTGGCGTGTCCGGCAGGTGTTTCTTGCGAGTCGAGCAGGTGGCTCAGGCATGCTCAGCTGGTGCTTCGGGCGTTTCCGGCACGTGGTTCTGGTGTGTCTGAGAGCTGGTTCTGGCATGTCCAGCAGATGATACTTGAGTGTCCACCAAGTGGTTCTGGCATAGCCGGCAGTTGATTTTGGCGTGTCCGACATGTGTTTCTTGCGAGTCGAGCAGGTGGCTCAGGCATGCGCAGCAGGTGCTTCCGGCGTCTCTGGCATGTGGTTCTGGTGTGTCTGAGAGCTGGTTCTGGTATGTCCGGCAGATGATTCCGGAGTGTCCACCAAGTGGTTCTGGTATACCTGGCAGGTGATTTTGGCGTGTCCGGCAGGTGGTTCCCTCATGCTCGGCAGGTGGTTCAGGCAGGTCCGGTAGGTGGTTCTGGTCTGTCCAGGATTTGGTTCTGGCGTGTGCGGCACGTGGTTCCGGCACGTCTGACAGGTGGTTCTGGCATGTCCGGCAGGTGATTCCGGGTTGTCCACCAAGTGGTTCTGATGTAGCAGGCAGGTGATTTTGGTGTGTCCCACAGGTGGTCCCGATGATTCGAGAAGGTGCTGCCGGCTAGCTCGGCAGGTGCTTCTGGCCTCTCCGGCACTTGATTTTGGCAGATTTGAGATGTGGTTCCGGCATGCCCGGCACGTGATTCCGGAGTCTGCGGCATGTGGTTCTTGCACATCTGAGCGGTGGTTCCAGCATGCCCTGCAGGTGATTCCGGAGTGTCCGTCAAGTGGTTCTGGCATAGCCGGCTGGTGATTTTGGCATTTCCAGCAGGTGGCTCAAATGAGTCGAGCAGGTTGTTCCGGAGTGCTAAGCAGGTATTTCAGGCGGGTCCTCCAGGAGGTTCCGGTCTGTCCATTAGGTGTTTCCGGCGTGTCCCACACGTGCTTCCAGCACGTCTGAGAGGTCGTTCCGGCATGCCCAGCATGTGATTTCATAGATTGCGCCACGTGGTTCTGGCTTAGCCGGCAGGTGATTTTGCATGTCCGGCAATGGTTCCAGCGAGTCGAGCCGGTGGTTCCGGCATGTCCGGCAGGTGGTTCCTGCATGCCCGGCAGGTGATTCCGCAGTGTCCGGCATGTGGTTCTGGCACCTCTGAGAGGTGGTTCCGGAATGCCTGGCATGTGATTCTGGAGTGTCTGCCGAGTGGTTCTGGAGTAGCCGGCACGTGATTTAGGCGTGTCCAGCATGTGGTTCCGGCGAGCTCGGCAGGAGGTTCCGGCATGTCCGGAACTTGGTTCTGGCCCGTCTGAGAGATGGTTCCGGCATGCCCGGCAGGTGATTCCGGAGTGTCCGGCATGTGGTTCTGTCACCTCTGAGAGGTTGTTCCGGAATGCCTGGCATGTGATTCCGGAGTGTCTGCCGAGTGGTTCTGGCGTAGCCGGCAGTTGATTTTGGCGTGTCCACTAGGTGGTTCTGGGGAGTGGATCAGCTGGTTCCGGCATACTCGGCAGGTGGTACCGGCGTGTCCGAAACATAGTTCTGGCTAGTCTGTGAGGTGGTTCCGGCACGCCCGACAGGTGATTCCGGAGCGTCCGCCAAGTGTTTCTGGCGTACCCGGCAGGTGATTTTGGCATGTCCGACAGGTGTTTCTTGCGAGTCGAGCATGTGGCTCAGGCATGCTCAGCTGGTGCTTCCGGCGTCTCTGGCACGTGGTTCTGGTGTGTCTGAGAGCTGGTTCTGGCATGTCCGGCAGATGATTCCGGAGTGTCCACCAAGTGGTTGTGGCATACCCGGCAGGTGATTTTAGCGTGATGGTAGGTGGTTCCAGCGAGTCGAGTAGGTGGTTCCGGCGTGCTCGGCAGGTGGTTCAGGCGGGTCTGGCAGGTGGTTTCGGTCTGTTCGGGGTGTGGTTCCGGCATCTCAGGCACATGGTTCTGGCACCTCTGATAGGTGGTTCCGGCCGGCCCGACAGGTGTTTCCATGGTGTCCGCCAAGTGGTTCTGGCTTAGCTGGCAGGTGATGTTGTCGTGACCGGCAGGTGGTTCCAGCCAGCCCGGCAGGTGATTCCGAAGTGTTCACCAAATGGTTGTGGCGTAGCAGGAAGGTGATTTTGGCGTGTCCAGCAGTTGATTTTGGCGAGTCGAGCAGGTGGTTCTGGCGTGCTCGGCAGCTGCTTCCGGTGTCATTGGCATGTGGTTCCGGCATGTCTGAGATGTGGTTCCGCCATGCCCGGCAGGTGATTCTGGAGTGTTCACCAAGTGGTTCTGGCGTAGCCGGCAGGTGATTTTCCATGTCCGGCAATGGTTCCGGCGAGTCGAGCCGGTGGTTCCGGCATGTCCGGCAGGTGATTCCGGAGTGTCCGGCACTTGGTTCTGGCACCTCTGAGAGGTGGTTCCTGCATTCCCGGCAGGTGATACCGGAGTGTCCGGCATTTGGTTCTGGCACCTCTGAGAGGTGGTTCCGGAATGCCTGGCATGTGATTCCGGAGTGTCTGCCGAGTGGTTCTGGCGTTGCCGGCAGTTGATTTTGGCGTGTCCACTAGGTGGTTCTGGGGAGTGGATCAGGTGGATCCGGCATACTCGGCAGGTGGTACCGGCGTGTCCGGAACATGGTTCTGGCAAGTCTGAGAGGTGGTTCCGGCATGCCCGACATGTGATTCCGGAGTGTTCACCAAGTGGTTCTGGCGTAGCCGGCAGGTCACTTTGCATGTCCAGCTGTGGTTCCGGCGAGTCGAGGCGGTGGTTCCGGCGTAGCCAGCATTTGATTTTGGCGTGTCCACTAGGTGGTTCTGGGGAGTGGAGCAGCTGGTTCCGGCGTACTCGGCAGGTGGTACTGGCGTGTCCAGAACATGGTTCTCGCAAGTCTGAGAGGTGGTTCCGGCACGCCCGACAGGTGACTCCGGAGCGTCCGCCAAGTGTTTCTGGCGTACCCGGCAGGTGATTTTGGCATGTCCGACAGGTGTTTCTTGCGAGTCGAGCATGTGGCTCAGGCATGCTCAGCTGCTGCTTCCGGTGTCTCTGGCACGTGGTTCTGGTGTGTCTGAGAGCTGGTTCTGGCATGTCCGGCAGATGATTCCGGAGTGTCCACCAAGTGGTTCTGGTATACCTGGCAGGTGAATTTGGCGTGTCGGGAAGGTCGTTCCGGCTAGTTGAGCAGGCGGATCAGGCGTGCTCGCCAGTGGGTTCAGGAGGGTCTGGCGGGTGGTTTCGGTCTGTTCGGGGAGTGGTTCCGGCATCTCAGGCACATGGTTCTGGCACGTCTGAGAGGTGGTTCCGGCCGGCCAGAGAGGTGTTTCCGGAATGTCCGCCATGTGGTTCTGGCGTAGCTGAAAGGTGGTGTTGGCGCTACCAGCAGGTGGTTCCAGCCAGCCCGGCAGGTGATTCCGGAGTGTCTGCCGTGTGGTTCTGGCGTAGCCGGCAGGTGATTTAGGCGTGTCCAGCAGGTGGTTCCGGCGAGCTCGACAGGTGGTACCGGCGTGTCCGGAACATGGTTTTGGCACGTCTGAGAGATGGTTCCGGCATGCCAGGCAGGTGATTCCGGAGTGTTCGGCATGTGGTTTTGGCACCTCTGAGAGGTGGTTCCGGCATGCCCGGCAGGTGATTCCGGAGTGTCTGCTGAGTTGTTCTCGGGCAGTCGGCACTTGATTCTGGCGTGTCCAGCAGGTGGTTCTGGGGAGTGGATCAGGTGGTTCCGGCATACTCGGCAGGTGGTACCTTCGTGTCCGGAACATGGTTCTGGCAAGTCTGAGAGATGGTTCCGGCATGCCCGACAGGTGATTCCGGAGTGTTCGCCAAGTGGTTCTGGCGTAGCCGGCAGGTCATTTTGCATGTCCGGCGGTGGTTCCGGCGAGTTGAGCTGGTGGTTCCGGCGTGTCCGGCAGGTGGTTCTGGCGTGAGCGGCACGAGGTTCTGGCGTACCCTTCAGGTGATTTTGGCGTGTCTGGCAGGTGTTTCTTGCAAGTCGAGCATTTGGCTCAGGCATGCTCAGCAGGTGCTTCCGGCGTGTCTGGCACGTGGTTCTGGTGTGTCTGAGAGCTGGTTCTGGCATGTCCGGCAGATGATTCCGGAGTGTCCACCAAGTGGTTGCGGCATACCCGGCAGGTGATTTTAGCGTGTCAGGTAGGTGGTTCCAGCGAGTCGAGTAGGTGGTTCCGGCGAGCCCAGCAGGTGGTTCAGGCGGGTCTGGCAGGTGGTTTCGGTCTGTTCGGGGTGTGGTTCCGGCATCTCAGGCACATGGTTCTTGCACGTCTGATAGGTGGTTCCGGCCGGCCCGACAGGTGTTTCCATGGTGTCCGCCAAGTGGTTCTGGCATAGCTGGCAGGTGATGTTGGCGTGACCGGCAGGTGGTTCCAGCCAGCCCGGCAGGTGATTCCAAAGTGTTCACCAAATGGTTGTGGCGTAGCCGGAAGGTGATTTTGGCGTGTCCAGCAGGTGGTTTTGGCGAGTCGAGCAGGTGGTTCTGGCGTGCTCGGCAGGTGCTTCCGATGTCATTGGCATGCGGTTCCGGCATGTCTGAGATGTGGTTCCGCTATGCCCGGCAGGTGATTCCGGAGTGTTCGTCAAGTGGTTATGGCGTAGCCGGCAGGTGATTTTGCATGTCCGGCAATGGTTCCGGCGAGTCGAGCCGGTGGTTCCGGCATGTCTGGCAGGTGGTTCCAGCATGCCCGGCAGGTGATTCCGGAGTGTCCGGCATGTGGTTCTGGCACCTCTGAAAGGTGGTTCCGGCATGCCCGGCAGGTGATACCGGAGTCTCCGGCATTTGGTTCTGGCACCTCTGAGAGGTGGTTCCGGAATGCCTGGCCTGTGATTCCGGAGTGTCTTCCGAGTGGTTCTGGCGTAGCCGGCAGTTGATTTTGGCGTGTCCACTAGGTGGTTCTGGGGAGTGGATCAGCTGGTGCCGGCATACTCGGCAGGTGGTACCGGCGTGTCCAGAACAGGGTTCTGTCACGTCTGAGAGGTGGTTCCGGCCGGCCCGACAGGTGTTTCCGGAGTGTCCGCCAAGTGGTTCTGGCGTAGGTGAAAGGTGTGGTTGGCGTGACCGGAAGGTGGTTCCAGCCAGCCCGGCAGGTGATTCCGGAGTGTCTGCCGAGTGGTTCTGGCATAGACGGCAGGTGATTTTGGCGTGTCCAGCAGGTGGTTTTGGCGAGTCGAGCAGGTGGTTCTGCCGTGCTCGGCAGGTGCTTCCGGTGTCATTGGCATGTGGTTCCGGCATGTCTGAGAGTTGGTTCCGCCATGCCCGGCAGGTGATTCCGGAGTGTTCGCCAAGTGGTTCTGGCGTAGCCGGCAGGCGATTTTGGCGTGTCCAGCAGGTGGTTCCGGCGATCTCGGCAGGTGGTTCCGGCATGTCCGGAACATGGTTCTGGCAAGTCTGAGAGATGGTTCCGGCATGCCCGGCAGGTGATTCCGGAGTGTCCGGCATGTGGTTCTGGCACCTCTGAGAGGTGGTTCCGGAATGCCCGGCAGGTGATACCGGAGTGTCCGGCATTTGGTTCTGGCAGCTCTGAGAGGTGGTTCCGGAATGCCTGGCCTGTGATTCCGGAGTGTCTGCCGAGTGGTTCGGGCATAGCCGGCAGTTGATTTTGGCGTGTCCACTAGTTGATTCTGGGGAGTGGATCAGCTGGTTCCGGCATACTCGGCAGGTGGTACCGGCGTGACCGGAACATGGTTCTGGCAAGTCTGAGAGGTGGTTCCGGCATGACTGACAGGTGATTCCGGAGTGTTCGCCAAGTGGTTCTGGCGTATCCGGCAGGTCATTTTGCATGTCCAGCGGTGGTTCTGGCGAGTCGAGCTGGTGGTTCCGGCGTGTCCGGCAGGTGGTTCTCTCGTGACCGGCACGAGGTTCTGGCACGTCTGAGAGTTGGTTCCGGCATGCCCGACAGGTGATTCCGGAGTGTCCGCCACATGGTTCTGGCGTACCCTTCAGGTGATTTTGGCGTGTCTGGCAGGTGTTTCTTGCAAGTCGAGCATTTGGCTCAGGCATGCTCAGCAGGTGCTTCCGGCGTGTCTGGCACGTGGTTCTGGTGTGTCTGAGAGCTGGTTCTGGCATGTCCGGCAGATGATTCCGGAGTGTCCACCAAGTGGTTGCGGCATACCTGGCAGGTGATTTTAGCGTGTCAGGAAGGTGGTTCCGTCTACAGGAGCAGGTGGATCAGGAGTGCTCGCCAGGGGGTTCAGGCGGGTCTGGCAGGTGGTTTTGGTCTGTTGGGGAGTGGTTCCGGCATCTCAGGCACATGGTTCTGGCACGTCTGAGAGGTGGTTCCGGCCGGCTGGAGAGGTCTTTCCGGAGTGTCCGCCAAGTGGTTCTGGCGAAGCTGAAAGTTGATGTTGGCGTGACCGGCAGGTGGTTCCAACCAGCCCGGCAGGTGATTCCGGAGTGTCTGCCGTGTGGTTCTGGCGTAGCTGGCAGGTGATTTTGGCGTGTCCAGAAGGTGGTTCCGGCGAGCTCGGCAGGTGGTACCAGCGTGTCCGGAACATGGTTCTGGCACGTCTGAGAGATGGTTCCGTCATGCCAGGCAGGTGATTCCGGAGTGTCCGGCATGTGGTTCTGGCACTTCTGAGAGGTGGTTCCGGCATGCCCGGCAGGTGATTCCGGAGTGTCCGGCATGTGGTTCTGGCACCTCTGAGAGGTGGTTCCGGCATGCCCGGCAGGTGGTTCCGGAGTGTCTGCCGAGCGGTTCTGGCCTAGTTGGCAGGTGATTCTGGCATGTCCAGCAGGTGGTTCTGGGGAGTGGATCAGGTGGTTCCGGCATACTCGGCAGGTGGTACCGGCGTGTCCAGAACATGGTTCTGGCAAGTCTGAAAGGCGGTTCCGGCATGCCCGACAGGTGATTCCGGAGTGTTCGCCAGGTGGTTCTGGCGTAGCCGGCAGGTCATTTTGCATGTCCAGCGGTGGTTCCGGCGAGTCGAGCCGGTGGTTACGGCGTGTCCGGCAGGTGGTTCTGGCGTGACCGGCACGAGGTTCTGGCACGTCTGAGAGTTGGTTCCGGCATGCCCGACAGGTGATTCCGGAGTGTCCGCCACATGGTTCTGGCGTACCCGGCAGGTGATTTTTGCGTGTCTGGCAGGTGTTTCTTGCAAGTCGAGCATTTGGCTCAGGCATGCTCAGCAGGTGCTTCCGGCATGTCTGGCACGTGGTTCTGGTGTGTCTGAGAGCTGCTTCTGGAATGTCCGGCAGATGATTCCGGAGTGTCCACCAAGTGGTTGTCGCATACCCGGCATGTGATTTTAGCGTGTCAGGTAGGTGGTTCCAGCGAGTCGAGTAGGTGGTTCCGGCATGCTCGGCAGGTGGTTCATGCGGGTCTGGCAGGTGGTTTCGGTCTGTTCGGGGTGTGGTTCCGGCATCTCAGGCACATGGTTCTGGCGCGTCTGATAGTGGTTCCGGCCGGCCCGACAGGTGTTTCAATGGTGCCCGCCAAGTGGTTCTGGCATAGCTTGCAGGTTATGTTGGTGTGACCGGCAGGTGGTTCCAGCCAGCCCGGCAGGTGATTCCGAAGTGTTCACCAAATGGTTGTGGCGTAGCCGGCAGGTGATTTTGGCGTGTCCAGCAGGTGGTTTTGGTGAGTCGAGCAGGTGGTTCTGGCGTGCTCGGCAGGTGCTTCTGGTGTCATCGGCATGTGGTTCCGGCATGTCTGAGAGGTGGTTCCGCCATGCCCGGCAGGTGATACCGGAGTGTTCCCCAAGTGGTTCTGGCATAGCCGGCAGGTGATTTTGCATGTCCGGCAATGGTTCCGGCGAGTCGAGCCGGTGGTTCCGGCATGTCCGGCAGGTGGTTCCGGCATGCCCGGCAGGTGATTCCGGAGTGTCCGGCATGTGGTTCTGGCACCTCTGAGAGGTGGTTCCGGCATGCCCGGCAGGTGATACCGGAGTGTTCGCCAAGTGGTTCTGGCGTAGCCGGCAGGTGATTTTGCATGTCCGGCAATGGTTCCGGCTAGTCGAGCCGGTGGTTCCGGAATGTCCGGCAGGTGGTTCCAGCATATCCAGCAGGTGGTTCCGGCATGTCCAGCACGTGGTTCCAGCATGCCAGGCCGGTGATTCTGGAGTGTCCGGCATGTGCTTCTGGCACCTCTGAGAGGTGGTTCCGGGATGCCCGGCAGGTGATACCGGAGTGTCCGGCATTTGGTTCTGGCACCTCTGAGAGGTGGTTCCGGAATGCCTGGCCTGTGATTCCGGAGTGTCTGCCGAGTGGTTCTGGCGTAGCCGGCAGTTCATTTTGACGTGTCCACTGGGTGGTTCTGGGGAGTGGATCAGCTGGTTCCGGCATACTCGGCAGGTGGTACCGGCGTGTCCAGAAAATGGTTCTGGCAAGTCTGAGAGGTGGTTCCGGCACGCCCGACAGGTGATTGTGGAGCGTCCGCCAAGTGTTTCTGGCGTACCCGGCAGGTGATTTACACCTGTCCGACAGGTGTATCTTGCGAGTCGAGCAGGTGGCTGAGGCATGCTCAGCTGGTGCTTCCGGCGTCTCTGGCACGTGGTTCTGGTGTGTCTGAGAGCTGGTTCTGGCATCTCCAGCAGATGATTTCGGTGTGTCCACCAAGTGGTTCCTGTATACCCGGCAGGTGATGTTGGCGTGTCAGGAAGTTGGTTCCGGCTAGTTGAGCAGGTGGATCAGGTGTGCTGGCCAGGGGCTTCAGGCGGGTCTGGCAGGTGGTTTCGGTATGTTCGGATAGTGGTTCCGGCATTTCAGGCTCATGGTTCTGGCACGTCTGAGCGGTGGTTCCGGCCGGCCCGACAGGTGTTTCCATGGTGTCCGCCATGTGGTTCTGGCATAGCTGGCAGGTGATGTTGGCGTGAACAGCAGGTGGTTCCAGCAAGCCCGGCAGGTGATTCCGAAGAGTTCACCAAATTGTTGTGGTGTAGCCGGCAGGTGATTTTGGCGTGTCCAGCAGGTGGTTTTGGCGAGTCGAGCAGGTCGTTCTGGCGTGCTCGGCAGGTGCTTCCGGTGTCATTGGCATGTGGTACCGGCATGTCTGAGAGGTGGTTCCGGCATGCCCGGCTGTTGATTCCGGAGTGTCTGCCGAGTGGTTCTGGAGCCAGCCTGGCAGGTGATTCCGAAGACTTCACCAAATGGTTGTGGCGTAGCCGGCGGGTGATTTTGGCGTGTCAGGAAGGTGGTTCTGGCTAGTTGAGCAGGTGGATCAGGCGTGCTTGCCAGGGGGTTCAGGCGGGTCTGGCAGGTGGTTTCGGTCTGTTCGTGGAGTGGTTCCGGCATCTCAGGCACATTGTTCTGGCACGTCTGTGAGGTGGTTCCAGCCGGCCGGAGAAGTGTTTCCGGAGTGTCCGCCAAGTGGTTCTGGCGTAGCTGAAAGGTGATGTTGGCGTGACCGGCAGGTGGTTCCAGCCAGCCCGGCAGGTGATTCCGGAGTGTCTGCCGTGTGGTTCTGGCGTAGCTGGCAGGTGATTTTGGCGTGTCCAGCAGGTGGTTCCGGCGAGCTCGGTAGGTGGTACCAGCGTGTCCGGAACATGGTTCTGGCACGTCTGAGAGATGGTTCCGGCATGCCAGGCAGGTGATTCCGGAGTGTCCGGCATGTGTTTCTGGCACCTCTGAGAGGTGGTTCCGGCATGCCCGGCAGGTGATTCCGGCGTGTCTGCCGTGTGGTTCTGGCGTAGTCGGCAGGTGATTCTGGCGTGTCCAGCAGGTGGTTCTGGGGAGTGGATCAGGTGGTTCCGGCATACTCGGCAGGTGGTACCGGCGTGTCCGGAACATGGTTCTGGCAAATCTGAGAGGTGGTTCCGGCTTGCCCGACAGGTGATTCCGGAGTGTTCGCCAATTGGTTCTGGCGTAGCCGGCAGGTCATTTTGCATGTCCGGCGGTGGTTCCGGCGAGTCCAGCCGCTGGTTCCGGCGTGTCCAGCAGGTGGTTCCTGTCTGTCCGGCAGGTTGTTATGGCGTGTCCGGCACGAGGTTCTGGCACGTCTGAGAGTTGGTTCCGGCAAGCCCGACAGGTGATTCCGGAGTCTCCGCCACCTGGTTCTGGCATACCCGGAAGGTGATTTTGGCGTGTCTGGCAGGTGTTTCTGGCAAGTCGAGCATTTGGCTCAGGCATGCTCAGCAGGTGCTTCCGGCGTGTCTGGCACGTGGTTCTGGTGTGTCTGAGAGCTGGTTCTGGCATGTCCGGCACATGATTCCGGAGTGTCCACCAAGTGGTTGCGGCATACCCGGCATGTGATTTTAGCGTGTCAGGTAGGTGGTTCCAGCGAGTCGAGTAGGTGGTTCCGGCGTGCTCGGCAGGTGGTTCAGGCGGGTCTGGCAGGTGGTTTCGGTCTGTTCGGGGTGTGGTTCTGGCATCTCAGGCACATGGTTCTGGCACGTCTGAGATGTGGTTCCGGACGGCCCGACAGGTGTTTCCATGGTGTCCGCCAAGTGGTTCAGGCATAGCTGGCAGGTGATGTTGGCGTGACCAGCAGGTGGTTCCAGCCAGCCCTGCAGGTGATTCCGAAGAGTTCACCAAATGGTTGTGGCGTAGCCGGCAGGTGATTTTGGCGTGTCCAGCAGGTGCTTTTGGCGAGTCGAGCAGGTGGTTCTGGCGTGCTCTGCAGGTGCTTCCGGTGTCATTGGCATGTGGTTCCGGCATGTCTGAGAGGTGGTTCCGCCATGCCCGGCAGGTGATTCCGGAGTGTTCGCCAAGTGGTTCTGGCGTAGCCGGCAGGTGATTTTGCATGGCCAGCAATGGTTCCGGCGAGTCGAGCCGGTGGTTCCGGCATGTCCGGCAGGTGGTTCCAGCATGCCCGGCAGGTGATTCCGGAGTGTCCGGCATGTGGTTCTGGCACCTCTGAGAGGTGGTTCCGGCATGCCCGGCAGGTGATACCGGAGTGTCCGGCATGTGGTTCTGGCACCTCTGAGAGGTGGTTCTGGGATGCCCGGCAGGTGATACCGGAGTGTCCGGCATTTGGTTCTGGCACCTCTGAGAGGTGGTTCCGGAATGCCTGGCCTGTGATTCCGGAGTGTCTGCCGAGTGGTTCTGGCGTAGCCGGCAGTTGATTTTGGCGTGTCCACTAGGTGGTTCTGGGGAGTGGATCAGCTGGTTCTGGCAAACTCGGCAGGTCGTACCGGCGTGTCCAGAACATGGTTCTGGCAAATCTGAGAGGTGGTTCCGGCACGCCCGACAGGTGATTCCGGAGCGTCCGCCAAGTGTTTCTGGCGTACCCGGCAGGTGATTTACGCCTGTCCGACAGGTGTATCTTGCGAGTCGAGCAGGTGGCTGAGGCATGCTCAGCTGGTGCTTCCGGCGTCTCTGGCACGTTGTTGTGGTTTGTCTGAGACCTGGTCCTGGCATGTCCGGCAGATGATTCCGGAGTGTCCACCAAGTGGTTCTTGTATACCCGGCAGGTGATTTTGGCGTGTCAGGAAGTTGGTTCCGGCTAGTTGAGCAGGTGGATCAGGCGTGCTCGCCAGGGGGTTCAGGCGGGTCTGGCAGGTGGTTTCGGTCTGTTCGGATAGTGGTTCCAGCATCTCAGGCTCATGGTTCTGGCACGTCTGAGAGGTGGTTCCGGCCGGCCCGACAGGTGTTTCCATGGTGTCCGCCAAGTGGTTCTGGCATAGCTGGAAGGTGATGTTGGCGTGACCAGCATGTGGTTCCAGCAAGCCCGGCAGGTGATTCCGAATAGTTCACCAAATGGTTGTGGCGTACCCGGCAGGTGATTTTTGCGTGTCCAGCATGTGGTTCTGGCGAGTCGAGCAGGTGGTTCTGTCGTGCTCGGCAGGTGCTTCCGGTGTCTTTGGCATGTGGTACCGGCATGTCTGAGAGGTGGTTCCGGCATGCCCGGCTGGTGGTTCCGGAGTGTCTGCCGAGTGGTTCTGGAGCCAGCCTGGCAGGTGATTCCGAAGAGTTCACCAAATGGTTGTGGCGTAGCCGGAAGGTGATTTTGGCGTGTCCAGCAGGTGGTTCTGGCGAGCTCAGCAGGTGGTACCAGCGTGTACGGAACATGGTTCTGGCACGTCTGAGAGATTGTTCCGGCATGCCCGGCAGGTGGTTCCGGAGTGTCTGCCGAGTGATTCTGGCATAGCCTGCAGGTGATTCTGGCGTGTCCAGCAGGTGGTTCTGGGGAGTGGATCAGGTGGTTCCGGCATACTCGGCAGGTGGTACCGGCGTGTCCGGAACATGGTTCTGGCAAGTCTGAGAGGTGGTTCCGGCATGCCCGTCAGGTGATTCCGGAGTGTTCGCCAAGTGGTTCTGGCGTAGCCTGCAGGTCATTTTGCATGTCCGGCGGTGGTTCCGGCGAGTCGAGCCGGTGGTTCCGGCGTAGCCGGCAGTTGATTTTGGTGTGTCGACTAGGTGGTTCTGGGGAGCGGATCAGCTGGTTCCGGGATGCCCGACAGGTGATTCCGGTGCGTCCGCAAAGTGTTTCTGGCATACCCGTCAGCTGATTTTGGTATGTCCGGCAGGTGTATCTTGCGAGTCGAGCAGGTGGCTGAGGCATGCTCAGCTGGTGCTTCCGGCGTCTCTGGCACGTGGTTCTGGTGTGTCTGAGAGCTGGTTCTGGCATGTCCGGCAGATGATTCCGGGGTGTCCACCAAGTGCTTCTGGTAGACCTGGCAGGTGATTTTGGCGTGTCAGGAAGGTGGTTCCGGCTAGTTGAACAGGTGGATCAGGCGTGCTCGCCAGGGGGTTCAGGCGGGTCTGGCAGGTGGTTTCGGTCTGTTCGGGGAGTGGTTCCGGCATCTCAGGCACATGGTTCTGGCACGTCTGAGAGGTGGTTCCGGCCGGCCCTACAGTTCTTTCCGGAGTGTCCGCCAAGTGGTTCTGGCGTAGCTGAAAGGTGATGTTGGCGTGACCGGCAGGTGGTTCCAGGCAGCCCGGCAGGTGATTCCGGGTTGTCTGCCGCGTGGTTCTGGCGTAGCCGACAGGTGATTTTGGCGTGTCCAGCAGGTGGTTCCGGCGAGCTCGGCAGGTGGTACCGGCGTGTCCGGAACATGGTTCTGGCACGTCTGAGAGGTGGTTCCGGCATGCCCGACATGTGATTCCGGAGTGTCCGCCAAGTGCTTCTGGCATAGCTGGCAGGTGATGTTGGCGTGACCGGCAGGTGGTTCCAGCCAGCCCGGCAGGTGATTCCGAAGAGTTCACCAAATGGTTGTGGCGTAGCCGGAAGGTGATTTTGGTGTGTCCAGCAGGTGGTTTTGGCGAGTCGAGCAGGTGGTTCTGGCGTGCTCGGCAGGTGCTTCCGGTTTCATTGGCATGTGGTTCCGGCATGTCTGAGAGGTGGTTCCGCCATGCCAGGCAGGTGACTCCGGAGTGTTCCCCAAGTGGTTATGGCGTAGCCGGCAGGTCATATTGCATGTCCGGCGGTGGTTCTGGCGAGTCGAGCCGGTGGTTCCGGCGTAGCCGGCAGTTGATTTTGGCGTGTCCACTAGGTGGTTCTGGGGAGTGGATCAGCTGGTTCCGGGATACTCGGCAGGTGGTACCGGCGTGTCCAGAACATGGTTCTGGCAAGTCTGTGAGGTGGTTCCGGCACGCCCGACAGGTGATTCCGGAGCATCCGCCAAGTGTTTCTGGCGTACCCGGCAGGTGATTTTGGCATGTCCGACAGGTGTTTCTTGCGAGTCGAGCAGGTGGCTCAGGCATGCTCAGCTGGTGCTTCCGGCGTCTCTGGCACTTGGTTCTGGTGTGTCTGAGAGCTGGTTCTGGCATGTCCGGCAGATGATTCCGGAGTGTCCACCAAGTGGTTGTGGCATACCCGGCAGGTGATTTTAGCGTGTCAGGTAGGTGGTTCCAGCGAGTCGAGTAGGTGGTTCCGGCGTGCTCGGCAGGTGGTTCAGGCGGGTCTGGCAGGTGGTTCTGGTGTGTCTGAGCGCTGGTTCTGGCATCTCCGGCAGATGATTCCGGAGTGTCCTCCAAGTGGTTCTTGTATACCTGGCAGGTGATTTTGGCGTTTCAGGAAGTTGGTTCCGGCTAGTTGAGCAGGTGGATCAGGCGTGATCGCCAGGGGGTTCAGGCGGGTCTGGCAGGTGGTTTCGGTCTGTTCGGGGAGTGGTTCCAGCATCTCAGGCTCATGGTTCTGGCACATCTGAGAGGTGGTTCCGGCCGGCCCGACAGGTGTTTCCATGGTGTCCGCCAAGTGGTTCTGGCATAGCTGGCAGGTGATGTTGGCGTGACCAGCAGGTGGTTCCAGCAAGCCCGGCAGGTGATTCTGAAGATTTCACCAAATCGTTGTGGCGTAGCCGGCAGGTGATTTTGGCGTGTACAGCAGGTGGTTTTGGCGAGCCGAGCAGGTGGTTCTGGCGTGCTCGGCAGGTGCTTCCGGTGTCATTGGCATGTGGTTCCGGCATTTCTGCGAGGTGGTTCCGGCATGCCCGGCAGGTGGTTCCGGAGAGTCTGCCGAGTGATTCTGGAGCCAGCCCGGCAGGTGATTCCGAAGAGTTCACCAAATGGTTGTGGCGTAGCCGGCAGGTGATTTTGGCATGTCTGGAAGGTGGTTCCGGCTAGTTGAGCAGGTGGATCAGGTGTGCTCACCAGGGGGTTCAGGTGGGTCTGGCAGGTGGTTTCTGTCTGTTCGGGTAGTCGTTCCGGCATCTGAGGCACATGGTTCTGGCACGTCTGAGAGGTGATTCCGGCCGGCTGGATAGGTGTTTCCGGAGTGTCCGCAAAGTGGTTCTGGAGTAGCCTAAAGGTGATGTTGGCGTGACCGGCAGGTGGTTCCAGCCAGCACAGAAGGTGATTCCGAAGTGTTCACCAAATGGTTGTGGCGTAGCCGGAAGGTGATTTTGGCGTGTCCAGCAGGTGGTTTTGGCGAGTCGAGCAGGTGGTTCTGGCGTGCTCGGCAGGTGCTTCCGGTGTCATTGGCATGTGGTTCCGGCATGTCTGAGAGGTGGTTCCGCCATGCCCGGCAGGTGATTCCGGAGTGTTC